>NC_091126.1:181439167-181689167 GCF_040183065.1 Periplaneta americana
AAGGAAAGAAACCATTTTGAAGTTTTACAAAGTCTTGGCAGTCCCATCTCTCTTGTATGACTCAGAATGCTGGACCCTAACAGAAAACCAAAAACACAAAATAGAAGTATCAGAAATGAGATTTTTGAGATCGGTAGCTGGATACAGAAGAACAGACAGACAATATAATGAAACGATAAGAGATGAACTGAACATATTCAACTTAAATAATAAAACAAAAGAATACCAAGAAAAATATTATGAACACGTACAAAGAATGCCAGAATACCATATTCCCAAAAAGATTCTAGAGTACAAACCCAAAGGCAAGAGAGACAGAGGAAGGCCTACAAAGAGATGGAGAGATCAATTTCTTTGAGAGGACGGAAAGGCCTAATCCCTGTGGATGATGATGATGATGATGATGAAATACAGATGATACTACTCCACCTCAATTTATTATACCATACCGTATTAATGATTGTACTAAAGCTAAAAATATTATTCTCAATGTCTCCTTAGTGATAAAATTGCGAAGTATTACAAATTTATAAATTGCCTTTCTTATTCTTGTACATATGAAATCAATTTGTTTATCCCAACGTAAATGCTGATCTATAATTCCTAAATATTTAACTTGTGTGGAAGGTGTTAGATGTGGGCAATTACAATAATTATTTTTTAATACATTACATAAAGTATTATGTATTATTAAGTGATAATTATCCATAGGTGGAGGTAAACCTTTCATTATTGAAGAAAATGGAATATAGGTCATTTTATTAGTATTTAAGGACAGAAGATTAGAGTCAAGTCAATTTTTCACTATGTTAATTCCATTGTTGGCATTTAAATAAGTTTTATCACAATTTTCCCCGTTAAATGTTAGTAGAGTAATATCTGCAAAAGCAAATATATTACCACCATATTTATTTAGATCAATTTTCAACAAATTATTAATATATATAATAAATAAGATTAGTCCTAATACTGAACCTTCTGGTATTCCAATATCGATCAATTTATATTTGCTTATATAATTGTCAACTTTGACTTTTTGATATCTATTTTCTAAATATGAACGAAAAAGTTTGAGTACAACTCCTCTAATATCAATGTTTTCTAATTTTTAAAGAAGGATATCACGATTAACTACATCAAATGCTTTCTTTAAATCAAGGAATATTCTTAAACATTTCCCATATCTAATTTTCTCATAATATTCCATGTAACAGCTAGAATAGCATCATTTGTCCCTTTAGATATACAGAATCCAAATTGAAATTCGCTCAAAATGTTGTTTTTTTCTAGATAGTTTACTAACCTTCTTTAAATACATCTTTCTCCTAGTTTAGCAAGAGATGGCAACAGAGAAATAGATCTATAATTGTTTAAATTAGTCTGATCTCCTGACTTATATAAGGAAATTAGAATAGCAGTTTTCAGTTTTGCAGGAAAAACACCCTGTATGAAACACAAATTAATTATATATGTGTGATAAAATATTTTCGGCCTTTCCCGCTAGTCAATTTGAATGAATGACGTCACTGATAGTCAGCCATGCCTTGAAGGGTGGCAGTGTGGGGGAGAGAATGAACATCTTCGAGAGTACTTTGCGACCAAGTGGGTAGTTCAAGAACTAACATGACCAATATCGCCAATCACTTTGTCCATTGCCAATGTAAACAAGGTTAGAGACAACTCTCGCAGTTCAGTACGCCTACCATTCATAAGACTAACTCCAAGTTACTCATCAATGAGACGTCGAAACCTCAGTGCATAGAAACTCACTCTGCATTAGTGACGACATTCATTCAAACTGACTGCTGGGAAAGGCCGAAAACATTTGATCACATGGTATAAAAGTGGTTTTAATATATAATTTTTATTTTTCTGTAAGACAGAACTGGTTATACCATCATTACCGGGAGGAACATTAGGATCATTCCAGTGTTACAGGGTGGACTTTAGGCATAACTTTTAGTACTGTAGCTTCATTCCCATATGAACTTCAAAACATCTGAATATTGCAAATAATACTGTTCAAGTAGGTAATAATTCCTTTAAATATTCAGCCCTCTATCTTAATGGCATCAGGGTAAAAAAATATTTTATATGACTGTTACAGGTGAGACTTGCAAAAATAGGTATACAAACATTTGCTAAACTACATTTAAAAACTCTGTGAATCTAGTTTCCTTGACATTATATGTATTTTTTTTTGCTGTTACAAGAAAGTATGGGAAAGCTATAACTGCTTTCAGAATGATTCTAAATTACTTTGCCCTTTTTTATATGATTTTTTAAACATATGTTATGGGTTGGACAGATTTGTTATGGGTTAGACATTGTACAAAATAATTCCATTAAACTTAATTTAGAGCAGAAATATTTTATGTAAAGACCAATTTTCCATGGAATTAACAAATTGTAATTGACAAACATTATGAACAAAACAGTAGCCTAAGTTACGTAAGCTATTGTACACAAAACAAATACAGCACAACTCAAGATTTTCAGTACTTATATCTATTTGATAGAACTAGAAGAAGAAAACATTACATAACTCAAGTAACATTGAAATTCTGAGTTCAGACATTACTTTTTAAAAGAAAAGAGTCCTCTATTATTAAAAATTGTTGGGAGCAGAATCACCTTCAAAATGCTAGAAACTGTCTCAAAAGATTCATAATTTTCTTCTGGCCAAATCCAATAATTTGACCCGCTAGGATGCATATAATGTAAGTGAACAAGATTCTCCTGTATCTAATACAGTAGCATAATAATTTTCCACTTTACTACCTTTTACACTACCTCTTAAATGAATAAACACAAAATCTCTATTTTTCACATTGGTTGGTTTTGTTTCTAAAACTGAATACTGCTCATTGCTTGATGGAAGAATGACAGCAACAGCTTCTGTCGTTGCCATAGAGGTTTGATCCACAACTAAAGTGACACTTTTCTCTGCAGTGGCGAAGTACTGCAGGCTTTGCAAATGCAGGCTGATTCCCATCTAACTTCAATTTCAGCAGCATTAATATATTTCATTTTAATGACAGGATTAATTTCTTTTGCACAGTTGTAGAACTCCTCTGAAGTAGCAATACTGATTTTTCTACTTTTCTCTGCAAGCCATACACTATGTTTCACTCTTCCACCAACGCCATCTACTGCACCCTTTCCGTGGTCGGAAGCAAAAAAAGGTTCATTCTGCCTTTACAGTGAAGTCCTTCTCAAAAATAGCAGATTAGACAATGTGAACTTGTTTTTAAACTGCACCACACACCCACTGGTAAATATTTTAAGTTTTGATAAATGAGGCACTTCAGATTTTAGTTCCCTGATAATAGCACCAATAAATACCCAGACTGACACTTTTCCATGATTAAGTTCATCACTTACAGCAGCATAACATCTTGTAGAGTTTCCTGGAAGTCAGACAACAGCAGTAAAATTAGTACATTGTTTATGTTTCCAATGGACACTTTGTACCTCGTGTAGTTGTATGATTGCAGCATTTTCAGCAAAGTCCCACTGAACAACAGCTTCATCACCAGACAAACCAACAGAATTTTTACTTTTTTCAAAGTAAGCACTCTGGCAATGCTTGAAAAATACATGCTTTTTGTAATGCTCAATATGTTTTGTTGTTTCCACAATCAACTGCTCTACTGTTGTCTTTGTTTCTGCAACAGACAAGAAACCATCAGTTTTCTGCCACCGTTTCAAAACTGCTGGTTCATTATATTCACTTTTATCAAACAGATTTGGATACGTTAATCCAGCTTTATTTTCACAATTATCAATTGCTCCATTCATACATGCAGAATTCTCAGAATAACATGTCAATGATGTGACAAGTTCTGTGCCATTTTTGGGAATGTTGCTCTTATAAGAAACAGCTTTACATGTCTCAGACAGTAAAAAAATCCATATTTGCATGATGTAAACACATACACACACATTATGTGGCATATTTGACATGTGCTAGTGTTAGAGAAAAAAATTTCGACTTTTTCACACTAACTGTAGGATGTTCTTCTAAGAAGGGAGTCCAAGCTTCTTTAATGGCAATTACCATTATTCCTTTAGGTTTGTGCACATTTACACCACTAACCAGATCCATAAAAGAAATCACATCTTTCTTTCCAGGCAGTTGATGGCTGATATCTCTGAACAAAAAGTCAGAAATTTTCTTTTCAGTTTGCTCGCTACATTTCTTGGGAGTAGATTTTCTTGTGAAAAACAAATTCTTTGCTTCGGGAATCTCACATGAAATCAATTTTCTTACCACAGCCAATTTTTTGTGAGGATTATTCGGTAGTGCTTTTTTTACTTTGTTCAAAGCCTTTCCCATTGTTTGTGGACATCTATAAGCAATTTTTTCTGATGTCTCACGCACTGTGTTTTTCCTATTTTATAGTCTTTGCTTCTGCTTTTGTTCGGCCCACTTTTTTCTAAATTTCTGTTTAAGATTTTTATTTGTGGCACTCAAATTTCTCACATTTTCTCGTTTTTTAGCATCTCTTTGGAATTCCTTTGACAAATGTTCTAGATATTTTGATTGGTTATCCTTCAACTTCCTTCAAAACTCAGCTACTCTCTTGTTTGAACTCATATGATATAAAAAATAATAATAATGTTACTTTATCTCATAGCAAATTAAAGATCCAATGATACATAGTATTATAGGCATATCATATATGTCTGACCCGTAACATGTTTTCACTATGTAATGAAACTTATTTAAATAACTATTATATATGGCCTAGGTTAGGGTTGGTGTGAAGTATTAAAGTATGTAATTTGAACTTTCTTAGTCTGAACATTTGTTTGTAAAAAAAACTTTTCCACTTTTTCTGTTACAGGTTGAACATTATATTTTCTTCAGATTTCAGTAATTTTTACACACTTAACTTACCTCTGAAATGTTGTTTCATGGACTACACTTCTTCATAAGAATATATGCAACAAATATGGAGGGTAACATCTGATCTGACAGTGAAAAATTAGAGGGAAAATTAGATCTATTACCAACACAAAAAACTTCCCCAATTGCTGCAGTAGGAACTAAGAATTTTGATGGCCTTCCAGGCAGAGTCAATAACAATTAAAGGTAAGTTATTAATTTCATCATTAACTATGGACTTTCAGCTTTAATTTGATATATCAGAAGTAATACTTTTGAATGTATTGAAAATTCCCCCATGTGGCTCACTTTTACTGGAATGACCCATTAGTTTTTAATTTATCAATAAGTTAGAACTTGATTAATTTTCCATAATTGGAAACATTAACATTGAGGTAGGGGATAGTGATCGGTTAAAGTTTGTAGTTTTAGTATCTGGAACATAGTTTTGTAAATGATTTACAATTTCAGGATCTATTTTCGTAAAATGACCATTAAAATTATTAGCAATCTCGTTTTTATTGAAAACTGATACACCGAGTTAATTATTTCTATTGGTGTAGAATGTTTAATGGAAATAGTGTTTGAAGCTTCATTTATTCTGAGCCTTTTCAAAATGTAAATATTGTGACAGCCACGTGAGATTTGATCTCACGACCACCAGAAGGAAGTGCAAGGTGGCCGTGACAGGCAGGTTGTGCGCGCATCTGCTTCCTGTGGCATGTGCTGTGGTGTAGAAAGGAGGGGGGAGAGGAGAGAGAGCGACAGCGGCAGAGAGGGGAGATATCCAGATTATTCGAGAATGCCATCCTGACATCCGTGGAAATCTTCTAGGCACCTGTCGATTATTCGAGATTGCGAACTCTCCAGAAACTATGGTTTGGTTATAAAAGAGAAGACGCAAGTGAACTTTAGTCAGTCAGTAAGTCAGTGTTGTTACAGTCAGTGGACAGCAGCCAGTCTTGTGTAGCAGTGAAGCCAGCTTCGAGATCGAAGTTCGACTTGAGTTGTGTCCGTAACTGTGGAGCCGGAAGTCCTGAGTTTGAGTGCAGTGGACCGCAGTTGGAGGGACCTGAGTTCGAAGTTCAGTGGACTGTCTCCAAGGTCTGTGGTTCGAGATACTGTGAACTCAAGTGACTGAGCTAGAAGAACTGTGAACTGAGAACTGACAGTTCTGATTTGTAAATAGTGCTTTGTGAACATTAGTTAAAATTAACAGTTCATTGTTGTTCTCAATAATCCAAGTAAATTGTCATTGTCGTCTGTGGAGTGTAATAACGAATACTGTGTTGCTGTGTGGAGAGCAAATCCCATTGTTGACGGGAGTGGAATTAAATTGTAGAAAGTGAAGAGTTATTGTTAAGAATAAAACTACATTATTGTTGTTCAGTATAAAATTTACAATATAAACTCTCAAAATTTTCCCACACAGCCTGCAGAGCTCTTTTAGTTGATGAAAATTTTACCAATATGCAAAATTCATTGCCCCAAACTTTTTGCACAGGTGTTGTTCTCTTTGGTTCTTAGGAGACTGATTGTAATATCTAAAAGTAATTTATTTCCAGGGACTTCTCTGATGGAATCATTAACAGCTAACTCTAGTCTATGGTTACTGCAATGCCAGATCATGATAGAGGGAAATAGTTTTGTAAGTTCTACCCCTATACCACTCTTTCTGCCTATCACTGTTGAAGCACTGTCACATGAAACACATATGAAATATTCTTTCAAATATTCTTCATTCATTCCGAACAAACTGAGTTTTTCAAGAAGAGCAGTGGTAATACTGGAAGCTTTTCCTCTCTAGAGTTCAATCAGATCTAAAACATAAATTTAAAAATCACAACTAGTGTCTGCTTTTTGCTTAGTGTCGTACATTCATCTATTATTGTTTGTTCAGTCAACTGTCTGAAGACCGTCTGAATGTCACAAGTGATACCAACAAGACACCACTTATAAGGCAGCAAGGCCATGAGAAAATGGGTTAGAGTGGTCAGTTCCTTTCCCCAATTTATTTCTTAATAAACTTATTTTCCGTTTGTGTTTCACGATCCTTTTAGTAATATGAGATGCTGCGCTAATGCAAGACAAATCTTCCCATATTGAGCACGTTAAGAGATTAGAGATCTAGCCTATGTCAAGTGGCATATCAGTGTAAGTTCTCTGGTATTTGGCAATTTTGTGAGCTGTTCTAAAAACACGAGCTGTTATAACTCCATGTTCTAAATGTTGCGTTTTGCTTAATTCCACTATTTCTGATGCAGCTATGTGTGACTTACTAGTTTATGTTCACGGATTTTTTTCCCTCAAACTTTGTTGTAGAGCATTCTTATAATTTTCATATCAGTTTATTTTTACCTCGGCATGTTCCTGCAAAATATGAAGACCCTGCATCTTCTTAGGAATAAAATTTGCTTCTGAATATATAGGGTGTCCCAACAAGAATGTCATATTTAATAATGTGAATAAATGCAACAAAACAGATAACAGAACAGATAACAGTGTCGCCAAACCAACAATAAGACTGTCTTTGGACAATTCTATAACCACCAGTACTGAACACTGAGTACCAGCCCAACTAAAGGCCTGACAATAAAATAAACAGACAGCCTACTACATATCACACCAAAACGTTCACAATTTAACATACGAAATCTAAAAACACACAACATATACTTAATACACAATTACAAGTCAACATACATACATTATTTGATCTAATAATACACAACACACAAAACACCCCCAACACAAGAGGAGCACATCCCCACCACTGACGAAAATCAAGATGAGCTAGGGCCGCAGTAGTTGATGATAACACTACACCGATGTCGAAAGTGTACAGTCTGTTAATAAGGTATACACCTTTTTTAATATTTTCAACACTTTAAAGATTTAATTTTTAAGAAAATCTAACCTAACTTCTCATACAATGCTACACACCTAATCTAACCTAACCTTTCATATAATGCTACACACATAAATCTAACCTAACCTAAACCCATATAATACTACACATCTAATCTAACCTATCCTTCCATATAATGCTACACACCTAATGTAACCTAACCTTTCATATAATGCTACACACCTAATGTAACCTAACCTAAACTTTCATATAATGCTACACACCTAACCTAACCTAACCTAACATTTCATATAATACTATACACCTAATCTAATCTAACCTCTCACATAATGCTACACACCTAAATCTAACCTAACATAATCTCATATATAAAATATTTTGGGTGGTTTACAGCAGCTTTCGCAGTGATGACATAGTGTCCCTAGAATGGCGTACTACAATTCTGATAGTATATTTATGAAGTAATGAAATAATTAAACTACGATCATTTGGTCCAGAGAACTTCCTTTTTGGTTCAAGGCTAATTCATTTAACATGCAACCGTATTTAAATAATTTTATTAAAATACGATCAGTTTTGTCCAGGTAGCATAGGCTACATTTTAGTGCAAGGATAATTCCTTTAATATGCTTCTTAAATTGATATTGTATCCATTATATCAGCACAGCGCACCCTCGGGCTAGCGTCTCTTACCCGAGGATAAGAGATGCACTAGCGTATATCTGTGGCTGCTGGCGGGTATGTTTTCTCCCTCTCCCTTCTACACGACTGTGCATATTCCAATAGATTTCTTACCCGTTACCTATTTCAGCGAGTGTTGACGACCACTGCAATATACCATAATTCTGTCCAGGGAAGCATTCTCTTTTGGTACAAGGATGATTTATGTGACATGTTTCTAAATTAATCTTTTAAATACCGGTACATTCTCTAATAAATCACTGGAAAACAAATATGAATATAGGATGTGAATTGAGTACGAAATTATTATTTCTTATTTTTGGCGCATCATAGTTTACGTAAATAACGACCAAAAAACGAACATGCCACGTAACATTATTTTAAGAAATACAGGAAACAAGCATGAACAATATTCACCATTCTTAATGATCTTGGGATAGAAAAAAAAACGTATAGGCTAAAATAGAAATTGCATACAAATGTGCGTGTAATAAACAATAAGCAAAGCATCTTCGATTAACCATTTCAAAACAACGTGAATATAGCATGGATTGTGTTAGAAAATAATTTCTTATGTTGCAATTCATTAAAACAAATGGAAATTAACATGGCACATAAACACTATATGAAGAAAGATAGGAGACATGAGTAATATTCATCCTTCTTAATAATCTTTAGATGGAAAATAACAATGAAATATGTATAAAATAGAAATCACATATAGATGAACCTATAAAAAAAAAGGTAGAATCATATTTGATTAATAAGCTTAAATTACTCCAGGTTTAGTGTAAGAGTGGCCTATATTTAAGTCTTCTAGTTAATTACTCATCGATGTAGCTCAGTCGGCAGATTCGCTGACCTGCTGATCCAGAGCTGTGCTCGGGCTTGGGTTGCATCCCCCATTTGGTCTCATTGATTGGTTTGCCCCAGCTGTGAGATTGATACCAGACGGTCTATGGCAAGTCCTCGGCCTCACTTCATTTCACTCCCTTTGGTCTGATTACCTGGTTGGGATTTTTCCGAGGTTTTCCCCAACCATAAGGCAAATGCCAGGTAAACTTTTGGCGAATCCTCGGGCCTCACCTCATCTCACCACATCTCGCCAAAATATTTAAAAAAATTGTAGAAAATTGTAAAAAATTGTAAGAATGTTAAAATATTGTAAAAAAATTGTAAAAGTTTTAATTGTAATTGTAATCTTGTAAAATTTTGTCTTGTTCTACGTCTTAAAGTTTCATTACTAATGTAAGATCTATGGAATATAATAAATGAAATTAAAAAAAAAAGTGGATGTATAATTTTATACATAGGCGTATTAATATATCTGTAAACATAAATTAAGTGAGCTTACGTGAGATCGAGGATCATTATTCAGGTTTTTCGTATAGCCTACTTTGCATAAACGTTTTTTGGTAGATAGGTACACAAATAGATTTACCCCGGCCCAAAAAAAGAAGTGCTTCTTCGCATAGTGCAACAAAATGGTTACAGTTCTGGGTTACATTATAATATCGTGTAAAAATGTGAAAATCATCAGTGGCGCAAATAAGAAACCAAGATATTTGCGTGGTTTCATAGATTTCACAATGATCACATCGTGTCTTTAGAGTGATGTGCTACAATTTTGGGTCATTTTCAATTATTTAAGTTGTTCTTTTCTTCCTGTGCGTGGGGCATAGAAGGACATATATATATATATATATATATATATATATATATATATGCTTAAGCTAACACCTAAATGAAATATAAGATTGATCAAATGGATGATTTTGATGATACTTGAGAATATACATATATACCCATACTAATACTGTAACATGTAGCTAATAGGTGATGTATGCATAGGAGGGCAAGGAAACTAGCCACCCTACCCCATTATTTCCTGGCCTACTTGCCACATAAGTGGTGCCATGTTATTATCACTTGTGAGGTTCAGACCTGTCTTCGAACAGTTGACTACCCAACAAGGTAATTATCTGTAAGTACTGATTTTATTTTTTATGAAATTAATGTTTTAAATTTTTTTATTATTCCTAATGTGGAAACACTTAGAAAAGTGAGCGGAAAACAATTATAGTTTTGATTTTATTATGTTTACATACTTACGGATATCGGCCGATTGGAAGTGTGGACAGCGATTTTGTGTTTGATGTTTATAACAGGATAGGAACCATTTCACTGTGGTGCATGGGCTGGCATGGCATGATTTTAACGTGAATTTATTTTCGTGTGTACATTCCAGATCAAATCAAGCAGTTTCCTTCATGTTCTGCACATACGAAGATTAGGTTTGGTTCGTTTAGGTTTTTATTAACAATTCCGCCCTAGATCCTGTCTCAAGCTGGACGTGTATAAGTCGATATTTGATGACGTCACATTATTTCGATATTCGATTGTTTTCATTTTCTCTCTGTCACTTTGGCATTAATTCTGATGATGGAAGGTGCGTGTAATTCTACGTGAAGGTTAAATTATTATTTTTTTTAATTTAACGACGCTCCCAACTGCCAAGGTTATATCAGCATCATTGATGTGCTGGAATTTTGTATTGCAGGACTTCTTTTACATGTCAGTAAATCTACTTACATGTCAATAAATCTACTGACATGAGCCTGTCGCATTTAAGCACACTTACACGCCAGGATCGAACCCACAACCTCGGGCACAGAAGGCCAGACTCTACCAACTGCACCATCGAGGTCGACCTCGTGATGGTAATTTGTGTGAAAGTTGTGGTATACATGCTATGGAATTTATATGGTTATGTAAGGATGAAGAAGAGTTGCGTGGATTTTTGTTTTGTCCGTGTTTTGTGTGACAAGTACGAATGTGAAAATTGTGGCTCAAGTTTGAAGGCAGACCGGAAATCTGAATTATTTTATCACAGAAGTGGGAGAAATGTATCTACATCTTTATTAGTGATCGTAGTTACTTACCGAACTGTTTCGTCATTGATTTAGGTTAGGTTAGATTATATTAGCTTAAGAATGTTAAGTTGATCGTTATTATAAACAGAAATGTGGTTTTGATGTTGTGTATAGCCTAAAGTTTTTTTTTGTGTGAATTTTTTGTATTTTGAATTTATCTACTTGCGAAAATTGGGATTTTTCAGATTTCTTTCTTTCTTTCTTTTTTTTAACTTTCTCGAAATTTTAACGCTTTCCACTCATTTTTCTAAGTATTTTAATTTTGGGGACAAAAATGGGGGGGTTTTGGATTTTTTTTTTCGAAAGGTCAGAGCCAGTACTTATAGAGGTTTACCATTTTTCCATCTATTATGTCAGATCCTTGAAGAATATTTAAGGCTCTATGTGGTTAAATATTACTGCCCGTGTCTCTCTTCCTGAGCTGTTTCTTTGCGGGGCGAGACGCAAAGAGGGAGAGTGGGAGGTTCTACAAGTACTATCATGCATTCAACACATCTGTCTTTTCAGTATTTCTTTCATTAGCTATGGAGCAGGATCAACCATCGACAAGCAAATGTATAGGATATTCCCTCACAAAATAAATTATGTCCTTATCAATTCTAAACACTAATACCAGTGGTAGACTACAGTCTCTACTAGAGATTATCGACCTAATCGCGATCACAGTTGTTGTGTGTACACACCCATAAACTCTTTCCTCTATAGCAGCATTTCTCTAACTTTTTCCACCGCAAAATCACTTTTAACCTGTGTAACCGCGAAATCCTTGTAATACTTCATTAGTATTTAATAATTAATAGATAAGTCAAAGCTAGTATCTCAATAATTCTGTTCAGTAGGATGAATGTGTTTGCTTTTTAAGCCTGCAATCTGGTTTTATCACAGTCTACTATATACAGTCGCGAAGCTCAATATGTAGTAAAAATGCAAACATGGGTTGTTGCCCACCACTAGGATCGCTACTATCGCCTCATCATCACAGATCTCTCCTAGCAGATGGCAAAATATGTTACACTCTCGTCGTGTTCTTTTGGAAAAATTAACACCTTCCTTCCATTATTGAAATATTAAATGGATAAAGTTCATTTATTATTTTAATGAAGTATATTAAATTCCACCATAAACTCGAAGATACCTGCAAGAAATAGGTTAATATTATTTTTGTTTGTGCAAAACGAATTGAAATTTACTATAATCGCTTCACTCATTCAAGATTATAGCGATAATGAACTATGAAACCAATAAATATTAATTTGCATTTCCCTTTACAGCAATAACATAATAACAATAATAATGGAAATATGAATTAATGGGAGTAACTTATGTGTACCGGTACTTGTAGTGTAGGCTTACGTAGTTAACAAAGTGGGATGAGGTTAAGCAATAATAATCACACCAGAATTGGAAATAAAACGTGATCAATAAATTTTATTGTAACAGACTTACTTTTTCTACGTCTCTAGTAAAGTAACAAATAAAAAAAAACAACAAAATTAACAGCTATAATTACAAACATATCCTTTGAAAAAAAAAGTAGGCCAAAGTTGTCTGAAAATATACAATTTTTCAAGGAATCAGCTGATACAGACATAGAATTAGCGCAAAGCTTTTGTTTCTCAGCTGCAGGTAATAACAGAACAGGTTTATTTGAAACATCAAATAAAGTTGGAACTGCATTCCAGATTAATTAATTTTTGTTTTCATTCATAAATTGTGTGTTTTCGAAATGAAGAGAGCAAAACTTTATATTATTATACAGATATGCTTCATTCTTTGTCATTAGATCTTCCCTCCTGCTGTTTATTAACCACTTTTTGCATCTAGAAGTAAAATAAGAAATAGACGTTAGGATTTTTTTTCATGAGCATCAATGCGAAATACGCAACGACATACCTAGCACTCGATGGAAATACGACTCAGTCCACTCTAAATCCAAAGTCGACCGTGGACAGTCTATTGTTTTTAGTTGCTAACCGCTTGGAGCGCTTTATCATGAGATTTGCAAAAAGTCACCTCAAGCTACGCGACTGTATATAGTAGACTGTGGTTTTATGGTGGAAAGTTGTAGTCTCATTTCTACTTCTGCATTTTGTCTGTTCCAGGATATTGTTTTAATGGACACATACGCAGAGAATCCAGTGAAGAAAGTGATAGGTATTATTTTCCGTTTTATTTATCATCATCATCATCATCGGTGATGTTTCATATTATTATTGATTCATATTTTCGTAACTTTTATATATTTTTATAGTCACCACTAAGTATAAAGTAACATTTAAAACCGTGTAGGGTTCACGAAACCCTGGCAATATACTTTGAGAAACGCTCTTCTATGGTAATTCAGCAGTTGTCCATATTGAATAAAGAGTGACCTAGTGTGTACACACATTTTTGGAAATCACCATCAGAGATAATAGCGATAGTGGTAATCGTGATTAGCATCTCTAGTATTATAAACAGTTCAGACCCCTGGAATGGCATAGGCGACCTAGGATGCTTTCAGCACATGTACTATGCTACCGTGCCACAAGCTGCAATTACCGTGACGGTCTGAGCATGGTTGTAAGCACTACGGAGATCTCGGCTCAGGAAATGAGACATGGGCAGTACATTCTGTTTATAGTAGCTGGTCCATGAACGATTTTCAACTTATATTGCGAGTATAGGCTATAATTTTATCTTAGCATTACAATTACTGCAAATGTTAATACTTATCCTCTCTTCTTGAAAATACAATAATAACCTCGTGACATATATAATCCTATGTCTTATATATTATAAAAATAGTCCGACAGTGTTGTTTTGGTTCGATTTCAGGGTTACTTTGTGCCACTACAAGCTTGCTTGACAACACTGATTCTATTATAAGCATTTATATCTGATTACAAATAAGCATAATTAATTTATTGAATAACATGAAACAATTATCACATAAAATTAATACAAAATATAACTACTAGGGGATTCTTTTATTATAGAATATAGCCTAGATGGCAAGAGGTCAAATGGTTTCTTCAGAGAGAAGACAGTAAGCAATAAAGGCAAGGTATTCCAGTGAAATGCTACAACAGGCACTGAATGATATAAACATTAAAAAACTTGGTCAACGAGAAACTGCACGTTTGTATTCCATCCTAGTGAATAAATTGAAAAATAAGCACAGAAATAATTTTGAGAGGCCAAATATGATTTCACCGAGAATGTTGATGCTCTGTGCTATGACGACTTTGTAATAGTCTTATGTAAAGGATCACTGTTCCCTGGTAGGCTTACAGTCAATGATACTGAATTGCATGGTCCCATCTGCAGATACAAAGTCCATTGTAAAGCTAAGAATGGAATATATTGTATGTGGCCTGACCACTTTGAAGTAATAAAGAAAGTTAATAAGTTGGTAAATAAAAGAGGCACGTATGAACTTATTATGTTAAGATTGTGCAGAATTTGATTAGCAAGTTAAAAGTAACTTATATCAAACATATATATAGGCAATAAACACATAAAAATTGTTTATATTTTCTTTTGTAGCGCTAGTATATTTTATTGTAAGCCTATGGTTAAATTAAATTACGATTTATTTAATGAAGCTCGCAACTGCCGAGGTTATATCAGCATCGCCGGTGTACTAGAATTTTCTCCCACAGGAGTACTTTTACATGCCAGTAAATGTAGTGACATGAGCCTGTCACACACTTAAATGCCATCGACCTGGGCCAGAGCACAGAAGGCCAGCGCTATAACAACTGCACTACCCAGACCAACTCCTATAGTAAATATTATACGTTTTCAATAAACATTCATATGAAATAAAATTTAATGTAGTATTTTCTTATTGTAAGGTCAAAAGTTACCTTGAATTTGAAGGGGAATATAGAGAATTTAATTTAATAGGAAAACACATAGTTTCTCCAAATAGCTGTGTACTGTGGGGAGCTCACGATATCAGTCCTGGTAGGAATGTGGGGTAATGCGTGTGTAACACTACTCTTGCTCGCAGAAAACGACATAATGGACATACCGGTACTACAGTACTGTAACTAACCAATGTGAAAACATTCGATCAACTTTTAAAATATAAACTAACAGTGTCAACTTAGATTATACAACACACCCATTCAGAGCTCGTCTCAAACTAGCTGATATTTTAAGCCACAGTATAATTAAACATTATGTGCTGACAGTGATGTCATCTGTTTAATATCGTAAGACTAATAACAACTTATCTCTGGTCAGTTCTAGGAAGAGTGGTGCTCCATTCATCAATACCTCTCCACACCGCACAGCTCCAAACAGCAACTTTGTACCATAATTAAATGTCTAATTTCACCTATTAAAAACGACTTTTTATGGTTATTATGTCAAAAACTATAAAAATAAGCAGTTTTCTTAAATAATTTACTTTTAAACATCAATTTCAATAGACACTACTTTAGGTAAGTACTGTAAAAATATGATAGAAGTGGTACACAGTTACTCCAAACGACTGATGACAAGAACAGGGATGTAAAGAAATCGATACAACAGCAAATTATAGGAGAAAATTAACTTTTTCGTGTTTCTTGAAGTCTATTCGTCGAGTGATCGCCGTGGTTTTCGACAAAAATGAGGGTAATAATTCCGGGAAAATTGTATTAAAAGAAGTGGTGGTAGAAGCAGCCTACTGTAGTAGTTAGAAATTAAGTTGTGAACCAAAGAGTTTTTTTTTTATTCTGTCAACACTACTCTTAAAAGTGGCTCATTAATACACGCACAACACGTTAAACTTTTTCTAAAGTACGGTAGGCCTACCGATAAAAAATGAACGCAAACGTGGTAAATGAAATAATTTTTCACAGTGAAATGAAATCACCACGGTAACCATAGGGTAATTTGCTAGAAGACGTCGTTGCATATATACCACTTTTACACTAAACCTAACCTTAGTGTATACAACGTATACTAAAACACTAACCTAACCTGTCACAGATTAAGAAAAAGGTTAGGTTAGTTTAGGGTTTTAGTATACGTTGTATACACTAAGGTTAGGTTTAGTGTAAACGTGGTCTATATACAACGTCTCCTAGCAAATTACATAATAATAATAATAATAATAATAATAATAATAATAATAATTAAAAATCAACTCTAGGTTCACGGTCAATTCACAGCTTCATGCTTAGCGTTAAGTTATATGTTTATAAAAGTGACAAGCAAACCGTAAATACGTCTTAACTACAGTGCATTTCACTTACCCGCTGAGGTATCTTTGTATGAAACAGCCTGTTGACGGGCCTGAAGAGTCTATTTGATCGACATTTTCATTTTGATTGTTCACTGAAAGCTGACGAATAAATCCCGCAACCTTCTTGCGTAAAGAAGGCATCATCTATAATAAACATATATCATCAATACAACATTTTCATTACTTTGACAGTAATCGCAAGACTAGTCGAGTAATTAATCGATAATGAACTGAAGGAATGTCTTTGACAATACAACATACAACCCCATTTTTTCTCTCCTCGCTTTTCTACCTGAGTTCGCGTAGGTTGCATTCGCAAACTAACGTCTGTTCATCTTGTTTAACTAGATTACAAATTTTAAAACTATATATGTACTCATCGGTAATACCACTTATTGCTAGCCACCTAGTAGGAGTACATGGTACTATTAAGGCACAGTCTAGTTTGTACAGTCACGGAGCTCGATACGTAGTAAGGCCGGTTACACACTATACCCCGAAATGTGTAATGAGAAATGTGCGACGAGAAATGCGTGAAAACGAAAGCATTGTTTTAAAAGGAACGTCACACACTACAATGAGTTTCTCGCTCACCTTGCGCGAGGTAAATACATTTCTCGCTCTGATCGTATATAGTTGACCATGTCTGATCAGCTGATATGTGGATGACAATATGATAACGTTATAATATAAGTTTTGCCTTGAAAAACAAGTACGCATCTTTAAAGTAGTTAATGTCATCTTTAGAAATAGATATACAGAGGGGTCTTTTAATTCACTGATATTAAGACATCTTGAAAATGAACTCACCAATTTTAAGGAATATTTCAGACTTTCACCCCAACAATTTCATTTTGTTTTAAGTTCAATTGAAAATTATATTTTAAATTTACCCACAACATATATTCACAAACCAATAAGCCCAGCTGAAAGATAAGCATAACTTTAAGGTAAAAACCAATGATATAAACACTTTATTTTTACTTTTTACAATGTTATTTTTTCATTTAGGAGCATTTATTTAGGAAATAATGTTACAAATAAAAAAAATAATGTGAGGAGGTTGTTGCACTTCTCTCCTTTGCTCGGAATTCCACTTCACTTACTATTTCATACTGAAACTTTTGCTTCAGTAGCTAAATCTGCCGCATCGTGTGTGTGTCCTTCAATTATGAATCACTTTACTCAATTGTATTAACAGTTCTGGTTGTTACAAAATATAAATTTGTTATTGTTTACGTTGGTTCTTCTTTTTGGCTCATGTCGAACAGGAATTTGTGTTTAATTAATTAATATCTCGTCTTCATTAGCGGAGAAATTGCAGAAAGATTTCTGTTTTACCGCCATTATGGAATGTATGATGTATAAATCACATGTTATTAAATGATTTAATTCATGACCTATTGTAATTTTACAATTGGTTTCTCGGCGATCATCGCCAGGTTTTTGCCTCCAAGGCAAACGCCGACGAAGTTCGTCGAGCCCAACGACGTTCGTTGACGTTCATCGCCGTAAAGAAACCAGGCACATTCATATCAACGGAACAGAATCCCAGCGAAGAACGCCAGCGATGATCGTCGGCGAAGATCGCCGTAGCCAAACCGTAGCTTAAGTACACGTTGGAGCGACGATCAACCAGTTAGAAAGAGAAAGATATAGAGTGGTCATTGCGGCGCCATGTTTGAAGAAAATTGAGCGACCGTCGGTAATGAACTTATACGCCCAAAACAAAGTGGCGTGGTGATAACTGACATTAGAATAGTCAGCTGTCTTAATTTCGTTTGCATAAATCAGTTAAACTGAAGTGGAAAAACCTAGTATTTCGTCAAATACGTGCTAGGAACTTAATCTAAACTTATGTACGCTAAATTTAAAACACTTGAGCTATTCCTAGAAGGAATGCTTAAAAGAATAACCTAAGCAAAATTGTCATGTAGTATGACAAGAAGTCCTAGCAAATATACTGAAGAAAATGTTAATATTCCTAGGTTCTTTTAAATGCGACCTGCAAGATTGCCTATAAAATGAACGAGTATGATTCGGATGATTTTATTAAATTGTTTTCCCAGTCTCTACACGTTGCAAAACTATTTACTATACCATAAGATATAGAATGAAAGTAGGCCCTATCTGTAGTAAACAACCTTTACCTCCAAGCTTGTAACGTGGGTGAAACATGACAAAACACGCTTTCAGTCTTTTTTTTTGTTACAGTAAAGTATAATTATTATCGAAATGTGAACGTGAGGCCAACAGCCGGCTGGTCTGTCTGAGCCTTTCAAGGGCTGTGGCATCACAGATAATTATTAGTGTATAATTGAGCACCCACGTACAATAATGGGGTAAGTATTTACGAAATATATTCATACTTGCCCCATTATTGCACGTGGGTGCTCAATTATGTTCTGTCATGTCCTTCCAGTCAAAATACTAACAACAATACGACCTACCCCAGAGTTTTGCGTTATTTTGGATGCGAGTGTCGAAATACAATTTTAATATTTGATTGCTATTACTAGGTTTGAAACGGAATTGTAGCGGTTTTATCCGTATTTAGTTTAACTTTACTGCTAGTGAACCATTTATTTTATTAATCGTTTGTCTTCGAAATAAGCCTACTTCTTATAAGCTACAGCTTATCGTCTTCTTGTATAAGCAGTAAGGACAGAAGGAGCAGAAATAAAGGATGCCGGTGTCGAAATACACTTTTAATATTGTATTGCTATTTGTTTTTCACTGGGTCTGAAACGGAATTGTATTGGTGTTATCCGTATTTAGTTTAAGTACATTACCAGTGAACCATTTATTTTGTTTATGCCGGGCGTTGTTACACATTTATACTTGAAAAAAATGCTGCTAATTAACAAAACTATGGACTTAACTTCATAAAATTTACATGAAATATGATATATCAGTTGTCTTTTTCCTTTTGACATTGCAGTTATATGCAGCACACACAACAGGCATGTTTTTTCTTCGTTTTTTTTTTTGTACTTCTTACCTCCGTTATACAACATTGTAAGCTGAAGAATTTTTACAAAGGTGCGCGCTTAGTTCAGACACAGTCTAATACTAAGTATTAGACTGTGGTCGGAATGTTCAACTTGGCAACACTGTGTCGTCTGCTGTTGTCAGTTATACTGCTGTCATACTCACTATTATAACTGAACAATTAAAATATAAAATGTTACGAATTAGCTTATACATACATTTTCAATTACAGTTTTCTTTTTATTTATTTTTTTTTCAATTTAGAATAATGTCAACTCATAATAAATATACTGTATATTAATAAGTGTTCATAACTGTTATGCCGTGTCATTTTTTCTTCTTATTTCGCACGTTATAGTTTTGCATTCTTTATAAACAAAATGTCATTACATTATTTACTAAACTCATACACAGGTCATAAGCGTGTAAATTAAATACATTTTACTTGTTTGAGAAGGTTATTCAACATCGCATTTGTAAATTTACGTTCCAAAACAAGATAATACCAGATTTTCAGTTTGGCTTTCGTCCAAAACATTCCACAACACACCAACTGCAAAGAGTCACTGAATCCATTATAAAAGGCTTTGAAGAAAAACAGTATACTGCCACTGTGTTTCTGGATATTGCCCAAGCATTTGATCCTGTTTGGCATGATGGTCTAATGCTAAAATTATATAGAATTGGTTTTCCTGACTATCTCACACGCATCGTGAAAAGTTTTTTATCTGAGCGTCAGTTCTTAGTACGTATAGATGGCATTAAATCAACGCTTCGTCCAGTTTTAGCCGGAGTACCACAAGGATCTATACTGTCACCACTTCTCTTCAATATCTTCACATAGGACATTACATGTTTACAACCGTCACACATAGCTATGTATGCTGACGATACAGTTCTCTTCTATTCTCATAGTAACCTAAATACTGCAATCAGCACTCTTCAGACATCCTTACAGGAGCTGTCTAAATGGTTCTCTGACTGGAGATTACTACTCAACATTACCAAGACAGAAGCTAAAATCTTCTCTTTAAGGCATATTCATAATCCACCTCCTTTGGTTCTTCTAAATGAACAAGTTACATGGGTCTCCAGTCAAGAAGCTGTCAAATATTTGGGAATATTATTAGACACGAAACTTGCATGGAATGCCCATATAACTCGCATTGTCACACTAACCTCTTCTAGAATTCGAAAATTATACCCTTTGATTAATAGACGTTCACAAATTGGATTGGACTGTTCAATGCTACTCTACACCTCGCTTGTACGACCTCTTTTAACTTATGCAGCGCCAGTGTGGGGGACTGCAAATAAGACACACATGCATCGCCTACAAGTTCTCCAGAACAAGTTCCTGCGTACTGCAACAAATGCCCCCTGGTTTGTAAGAAATCAACAACTACATCAAGAATTGGGAATTCTTCCACTAGAACAGTACATCCATTCAATGTCAAAATCTTTCTTCAACAAACTTCCTGGCGTTCCTGGAGCTGTGACATATAACATTGGAGCAAGATCTTGTCAGCCATCTCGACTTAAAAGGAAACTCCTTCAAGACACCCTTCTTAGTGATACTGACGACTCTTCATAAATTTAACACAGAAAATCATCATATTTTTGTTCACATAATTCACAAAAATGTTTAATTAATTAATTTAAATTAATTAGGGGAGCCTTTAGAGTCAACCTCAACATGATATTCTGCATGTAATATTCCATCATTTAACAGTGGTCTGTATAGCAAGTTTGCTGGTCGACCAATATTAAACATAAAAAAAATACATTTTACCTTATGTAGATCCTAGACCTACGTTGTTTTCCAGCCAGATTTAATGGGTTTATCCACTTATCCTAAGACTAGGCCACCTTCTTCAGACTTCAGTAGGCTAATGTCAATTTATGAAAAGTCGCAAAAAATAACTTACAAGGAGTCATGTCTTTATTATTAGCATTTTTTAAATCTTATGTGTAATTTCTATATCCATTACAACAAATTTTGATGATGAACTTGAAGCTATCTATGCCTCTCTCCAATTTTTTTTTTCCTTGGTTACTGAAATGCAAAAATATATTTCTCTTATCTGATTCCAAAGCTGCAATCCAGGCAGCTAGTACAACTACTTTTGCTATATCAAGAAATATTAAGGAAATTCACTGTATGTTAAAGTACATTCAAAATTTAAATAGAATCTTAGTTCTCAAATGAATCCCATCCCATCGTGGAATATAATGGTAATGAGAAAGCTGATATGTTGGCCAAGAAAGGAACTAGAAAAAAACGTAAAGAAGAACTTCAGTTTTTCATATGAGTGCATAAAACGAGTTATCAAAAGGAAAATTACCAGCAATTACCACACTAATTCTCCAAGTGAACATCAAAATTCAAGATGGAATAATTTACTACAAGATTTAAAATCCATTCCTGATTAACCACGAAAATCTATTGTGGTCATGTTCAGAGTGATTACTGGTCTACTATAGTCGACCGTGTGTGAGTGTAATGAACGCGCGCCAAAGCCTTCTCTTATTGTTGGATCAGTCGGCCGTGTTCGACCGTAGACGGACGAATTGTTAGTCGGTTCCAATGGACGACCAGCCTAAGTATAAATTATTCTCATAATTGACATTTTCAGCTGTTTCCCGCTAAATCTATGCATTTTCACAATCATTGGGGTGGGGGCAGTTAACAGAGTAGGACTTATTTAACCCTAGACCATAGAAGTATCAGATGGCTCAAGTCTGTACTAATATCGGCAGCATGTGGAAAATAACGGACGCTATGCGCCGACACCGTCGAGAAATGAACTTGCGATAACCAATTCTAGATGGCAGAGTACCTGGAAACTTCATAGAGAAATAGTTTAAGTCATGCCAGATCTGCGAATTCCTTTCTCATTGTAATGTGAGGTTATGTTACAATACAATCACAGTCTAATATATATATTTGCTTTCTTTCAATTATTGTTTCTTCCTAAGTACCAGGCCGAATTTGACCCTTTCCTTTTAAAAGAACTGTATAAGATCATATGGAAAGTTAGAACTTGAAATATCCAAGGCAACGTAACTCTACCAATAGTAGAGTGAGCAAATTGATAATGTCATGTAAGAGGAACCGGTATATCTTTACTTATTAGTGGATTTGGATGGTTGTGGAGGGATGCTAGAAATTTTGTACGAAGAGTTTTGATATAAGCTGAGAAATATAGTATGTTAAGATCGTCATACAGTTGACTATTTCGGATGAGATAGTCCGCTCCAGTGATGGTTCTACAGATGGCTCGTTGAAGTCCGTCTAGTCGTTGAAGATGTCGTGTATTTGCTTGAGCCCATATTTCACAACAGAATGTCATGGAAGATCGAATTAAAACTTTGTACGGCATTGTTTTGACATTTATAGATGTATAACTCTTGAAAAATGGGTAAAGAATTATATATCGTTGGAAGGCCTTCTCACGAATATGTGTGACGTGATTTTTAAAAGTAAGTCTCTTATCAAGAAGAACTCCAAGATGCTTGACGGTAGTTGCGAAAGGTATATATTCATTTTGGATGGTGAAACGATGAAATTGCAGCGGAAATCTTCTTGTGAAAACAACTGCTTGCGACTTGGAGCCATTTATCTCAAGACGCCATTTTGTGGACCATTCGGTTATGATATTTAAGGCTTCTGCATTTGTAGACAAGCAAAATGAATGTTTATATGGTAAGTATAAATAACAGTATCGTCAGCGTACAGCGTAAGTTTACATTTGGGATGTATATCACGGACATAAGCACAATACAGTGTTGGATTTAAAACCGATCCTTGAGGAACTCCTGCAGTTATGATGTGAGCGTTTGAGAGATAGCGGCCGGCTTGAACACGAAATGTTCTATCTGTAAGATAACTGGCGATAAGTTGAATATAATTTACAGTAATGTTAAGATTGTGACGCTTATATAATAAACCGGTGTGCCAGACAATATCAAAAGCTTGCTGAATGTCAATAAATGTAGCTACTGTATGTTGTCCAAGTTGAAATCCTCTTGGGATGGATGTTGTTAATCTATGAAGAGTTTTTCTGGGACTATGGTGAGGTTTAAATCCAAACTGTTCATGGTAGATGATGTATGGTGCAGTTATATATGGCTTTAGTCGTGTCAGAATAATATGTTCGAAAATTTTTCCAAGGAAGTTGGTTAGGCTGATTGGTCTATAACTTTGGGGTAATGTTGGATCTTTTCCCGGTTTAACTATTCGTGTAATACAGTATGTGCTGTTTTCCATGCTGTTGGAAAATAATTATGATTTAGACATGAGTTGAATATCTTCGTTAAATGTGTTATGGCTCTTTTTGGTAATTTCTTCAATATGGCTGGTGTGATTTTATCCGGACCAGGGGCCTGTTTGACAACGTTTACAAGCTTTGTAATTTGTAAACTTTGCTTGTAGATTGTAAACTTCTGTTTCACAATCTTTGTTTGTAATGTTGAACTTTACAAAGGAAATAAAATCTTTACAAATTAAATTTTGCTCACTTTACAAGCATTCTGTTTCACAATGAAGGGAAATTTTACAAACGTGTAAACTTTACTTGTAAAGTTAGCACATTTTCCTACAATAGCTCTGAGATGTGTAAAGTTTGATATTGCAACAAATTCTGATTAAATACAATAAAGATATATTTATTAAATTAATTTTTGAGTAACTGGGAAATATTAAGAATTAAACTATAGCAGTTTTGATGTTATTAAGTAGTTCTAATGTCTCAGACGAAGATATTGAATTTAGGCCTAATCAAACAAAGACGTATACGTAAAATTTTCCGGTCAAGAATTAATAATACGTTCGTATCATTGTATGAATTTAATGAAAAGTTTCGAATGAGTCCCGCGCTATACTTCAGAATACCGCATGAGTATTTACAGTATTTACGAAGACTGTATTTAATAAATAATCGCACTTAAAAAAGAAGTTCCCTGCACCAAAAATAAATTAATTCAATAATACAATAACGCCACTGAAGTCGTTTCGAGTCCCGTTTCGCTGGAATCTCTCTTCCAAGATATGGGACATCTTATCCAGCATGGAAAAGTGGTGCCGTAACCTCAAAGCGAGAACTGTATTGTTTTGCATTGGTTTAATGTACTAGCTGCCAGTCCTGTCAGTTCCGTGCGTTAGTAGATAAGCACGGAATTTGTAAGTTATGTGTGAAAAAGTGCCCATAGGGTAATTGATGTTGTTAAAGGAGTTAAATTCGAGACAGGTTTTTGATAATAAATACAATAAATAAATACTTATTATATTGATTTTTGAGTAAGTGGATAATATTAAGAATTAAACTAAAGCAGTTTTGATGTTATTAATCCTTTCTTACCTATAGATACCATATGGCAATAATTAACTTTATAGCATTTATATACAGCCCGGTTCAGACGGTGCGTGTTTCTGTGATGGATTCCAAGGTGGCTGCGCGGATGGGTCGCCTGCGTGGTCACTCACCGTTAATGCGCTCTGGTGGCTCCGTAGATGGCTAGCTTGCTGGATTTCGAGGGTAGGTTCCTTGCAAAGAGTTTTTAATACTTAATACTAAGATATGCATGCTTTCCTGGACATCCTACAATAGTAGCTATGTTCGAACAATTATTTGCGGCGTAGGATTTCACCATTCTTATTATTTCCCTCCAAGTGTACTTATATTTATTCGTACTCCTCAATAAGCATGAACTGCTTGCACTCCTGGAGAAGCTATCAACTCCCTTTAATGGCGGCCGAACAGCGGTTCAATTTTGTACCCGAAACTAGCGCCATTGGTGTCTATAGTTATATCACAGTCTAAGACATACAGTCACGAAACTTCAACACTTTTTCTGCCAACATTCGCGACACTAGCGCCCAAGCGGCAGGCAAGGCACTGGCCATAGTCTCGTTCAGCCAGCACGTGCTTTAAAGGGATGCGAGATGTTATAATAACGTTTTAATCATACATCGGAATAAAGGCAATGTGTGGAATGACGAAAATTGCAGTAACAACAAGTTTAAATCTCCGAATTTGTCGTTCTTCAGATTCCCTAAAGACCATGAGAAAATCATAACTCAGGAATAACCAATAATCCACGTTGTAGGTAGCCTACGTATTGTGTTCTATAAAACATTATTATTACTTATCAGTTACCTATTTGTATGTCAGGAAGGAGAGTTTAAATAAAAACAAAGTAAATACCTGTTACAGTATATTATTTTTTTTTGTAGAAATCATATGTGTAAATGTGTAACCATTCCGATTTTGGATAATGTATCTACAGTTTTTAATGCAAGTAATTCCATACTTTTTGTATTCGTGTTTCTTTTCTATATATTTTTCAAAAGTTGAACGTTATATTGCATTCAAGTAGGGATCATGGTGTTAATTTTTCAAGAATTCATGGAGTATTGTAATCCTTTTGCAAAATATTCACTTCTTGAATAAATCCAGACTGTGTCGATAGATTTCTGATGTGTTGGTGTAGATTCATGTGGCAGACGTATTAAGTTCTCAAGAGCCTTTTTAAATTTAATATAAAAAGCAATCTTTTCTGTAATAATTTGCATGACTGCTATTGGTGTTGATTTTACATTCCCAGTGATTATTTGAGCTGTTCAGAGCAGAAGTGGTGTAAGTCAAAATTAGGTAATGAGATTTAAAGTAAATATTCTGTAAAATACAGCGCAAAGTAGCAATTAATATATCCTTCGTGCTATTCACTGACTACTAATAGTTTAAATAAATTCAATATTAACTGCTACTTTGCGCTGTATTTTAAAGAATGTTTACTTTAACCCTCATTACCCATTTTGACTTACATCACTTCTGCTCTGAAAATAAAATTAGGCCTACATTTTCTGAGTTAATTGAAGTCACAATTTTTTCAACAAAATTGTGTGTTCATTTATTTGTTTTCACCTACGTCATATTAACAGTAAGGGCATGTAAATTACGTATTATATAGATAGGATAAGTTAAAATTAGGCATTATGTGTGAAAACTGGAAATGTAATGTAAAATGCGGTAAACTTGCCATAAACATTTAAACCATAATATCAGCACTATTTGTCACTCAAAATAATAAAGGAAATACCGGTTCTTAAGAAATGAAAAATAATAAACTTCATAAATCAATGTCTGTCATATTAAGGTTTAAATCTTCCCCTTTTTTATTTTCAAGTTTACCTCAGCGGGCCGAGTTTACCCCAATTTGCGGTATGGAAAATAGTTAATTTCTCAGGAAATAGGGAGAGGAGTTCACCACGCAATGTATACTACAATTTTGAAGCTACTAATTTTGACTCTTCTCACAGGAAATATAGAGTTCTAATGATTCATAAATATATTCAGGAATGAATTTAATTAACCATCCACGTACGAACAATTATATTATTTCAAACCATGATACGTGAACAGTTCCATGATTCAGTTGTAAGGAGCAGAAAGAATTACGTTTATTCTCAGCTTCTGAAACTTGTACATTAACTGCGTGTGAAATTCTTCTAGGATTCTAAATTAAAATTAATAAGAATCATATACACTTACTGTATAGCATAAAAATATAAAACAAATTACGCAAAACCCGTTTTCTGATATGTTATCATATGTCGTGTGCACACTTTTAACTTGCCTGCCGCTAGAGGGCTACTGTCGCGCCAGCTGTCAAATGTTGGCATATTTTATACGTATGAGTTGCGTGACTGTATGTCTTAGACTGTGGTTATATATTACAAACTCTTTGGTTCCTCGCTATTTTTCCTGCGTGCTTCTGTGCTGGTTCAGTGTTACCAAAATAGTTGTTCTCCAACTAAATCTCTTTTTTTATGTATTTCTTAGTTTCTAGGGATAGAGTAGAGCAATTCCACATGTAACTGACTGACATTAACAGTACACTTTGACAGCAAAATGTCTGCCTAAATTCTGTAATGGGTTGAAATTCGACTGTGTCACCGCAGGATTTTATAGAGGAAAGTGTACACTTAAGATACATACAAAAATAAACGTCTTTAATATAAAAATTATACTATTTATTTACGTCCAAAGTGTGTGTAACAGACTGACATAAATGTCAACTCTCTCTACGGGTGAACATGGTTCTCCATAGATTTCTCTGAAATGTCATTCCTGATACAATTTTCCAAAATATAGTTCGGAAAGGAAATTGTAATCTTCAGTTTAAGTTAAAAACGACCTCCAAACCACGATTAGTACTGGAGTTATGGCCGAAAAAGTGATGTGTTACAGACTGACCTCATTCTGTAACTGACTGACATCTCTGAATTTTAAAATACAGTTGCACTTACGGAACCGTAAATAGTACGAAATAATATGAAACTTGATAAGTAATTTAAACGAATAATACGTTTTCCAGAATACAAAAATTAGTTTGCTTAACCGTGCATCTTAAATAACACAAAATAATGCAGATACAACTATTAATAACATATAGGCTATAGTACTTTCTCTGTGATTAAATACTGTATATATAAGCCATACGCATTGGTGTTTAATTTTAGGACTATAGGCACCGTGCAAGCTCCTCTGGCGGCGATTGTTGTTACTAACTGCAGGACAGCAGCGATAGAGTTATGCTTGAAACGTATGAATGTACTTTAACGTCTCAGGTTAAATGATTAGAAATATGGATAATCCTAAAAAGCGGAAAGGAAACACAAATTGCTGTGTTCTTTCGTGCAGTAATGCTTATAGGAATATTCATTCCCAAAACAGAAAATTGAAGCGGAACAATGTTAATTGTGGATCCAAGCAGTAGTCTACGCAGACGAAAGTAAGTAGGCTACACTGCTTGTAAATAATCATAGTATTATTATATACTAATGTAAAAAATAGAATCTATATATTATATTATGTTTATAAATGACGGGAATTTATAATTTAAATTTCATTGCTGTATGTGCTATTATATTAAAAAAACATAGTACATAATTACAGAGTTCTTTACATATATATTATGTATAATATTAGAAACAATAATATATATTTATTTTTAAATGTATTCATATCGATATTTAATTCTTGACTTCAAGTGCTGATGGTTCACCATGGGAACCAACACCCACAACAAGAATTTGCAGTATTCATTTTATTGGGAACGAGATCAGGACACTTCCAAAACCAGCATATCGTTCCCAGTATTTTTCCACAAGATTACAAGAAAAAGTTGCTTCATCTCAACTAGCTTAGAAAAGATATGAAAGAGACGCAAAAAGAAGAAGAAAAGATGAACATTTAAGTATTACGGAAGGTGAATGCTCAACAAGTGTTATTTCGAAAAATGAAGTAGTCAGCCGTAGGAAGTAAATGAAACCATTCTTAGTGATTTTGGTTTTTCTTTCACAATTGAATTGTGAGAATTCTCTACTCAAGTTTCTATTCCATTACATCCCGAACTGAAGGCACATAAGAAAAATGTTATGACAAGAGTTCAGGAACAGATGATATGTTTAATGAAATGCAAGGTTTCCAAGATTATTCTTCAAAAAGAGATGAGACAGATCTACCAGACTTAATGGTAGTGACATTTGTGGTTTTGAATACATTGTTAAAATTGCTGCCAATTGAAACACAATCATATAGTAAGATTAGTGAAGAAAACAGTCTACTCATATTTTCACATTAAATTGAAAACTGGATTGCCGTATTCTGCTATGTCGGTGATGTTCGGAGGTCATCGTACAACTATAATTATGATGTATTTTTACCACCACTTTAATGCTGTTTGTTACTGTAGTTTTGTGTTTTGGCCTAGCAGAAAAAGTATTCAGGAAACAATGCCCGCAATGTTGCAAAGAAAGTAGACTACCCAAGATGCAGAGTGACAACTGATTGTACTGAAGTTAAAGTGGAACAGCCACGTAACTTGGAACAAATGGTGGCCTTCAGATCTAAATGCTACGGTGGCAGATCGAGTGACACATTCATAATAGCTGATTGCGGATTATTTACTCTATTAGAAGGTGGTGATGAAGTGAGATTTTCCCGGAATAAAAACAAACCTCTCCGATAAAGTGATCATTGTTGTTACTTCACCGTATCTGCATGATAACAGATTAACAGCTGAAGAAGTCGAAACTACTCGGCAGTTTCGAGCGTCGTTAAATAAAACATAACATAAAAATGACTACTTTTAGAAAACACATTATAATACGTAATTTATAGAGATATTATACACATATAAATATTACACACGTCATGACATCATACATATATCATTGTTTTCGTAATACGATTATTCCTCCCTCATTCAATGGTCTGAAATCTAATTTAAATGCCGAACGACTACACTGATATTTCAGGAACTCTGTAGTTACATTTTTACACTCCTCTAGTAGTAGGGCCTACTGAACTTTCGACTGCGTCTATTAAATAATTAAAGACTGTAGAATTCTGGGTTTGCAGTGAAAGACCTGCCCTTGGTCAGAACGCTATGAATGAACGAACCTATTCTTACTAATATTACAGCTTTTTATCGGCAGAAAGCCGCATGTAATTTCTATATCACACATGACTAGTGAATGAATGCTAGCCTGTAGTTAATTACGAATTGAGACAGTGCGCGGCGCCACCAGTACGATTTCCAGACAAATGCACGGTGCCTATAAGAGTGTCACAGCAACCTTGACAGCGCTTATCACTCTATATGGCATCAACTCCGCAGCGTAAGACAGTATGTTACGGTATCCAAGCGCGTTCCTAACAGTCTGGCACTGACATCCTTATCGATTACGATAAGGTGACGCAGATCACAGTTTATATTTCCCATGCCTATGGCTGTTATATGTTATGTTCATAATAATAGATTAGAATGTTGAGTTCTACTTTTAGATTGAATTTGAACCATTGGAATTAAACACGTAGAAGCACTCCACGGCACTCGTTGACTCACTCATTTAGTTTAACAAGTACGTACTGCAGGAACACTGTTAATATGTCACTTATCTGAACAAACTTCAGTTTCTTTTCACACACGGTACCTATGTATCTTTCGCACTGATTGTTCACAAGACAGTTATGCATATTCTATAACATAGGGATCTAACACTTTCACGTAATGAACTCCATGAATTGCCAGAATAGGTGCAAGATGTTCAAATTGTTTTTCGGAATACTTCTTTCCTTCGTCTATCTCAATCTGTGCTACTCTCTGAACAATAATTTGGATGTTTTTATTGCTCACAATGTTACAAAATTCTGTAGCGCTTTGTATCTTCTTCCTCGATTTCGCAGCCATCCATGTCATCCTTTTTACTTGGCCTCCAATCCCATCACGGCCACTTTGCCATGATATGACTGAAAGAAGTTCCATTCTATGTTAAATCCAAATATGCGAGCAAGTAATGTCACATTTCTCAATGTATAGGCATACTTCTGCTTAAAATGACTCGCTGCTCCATCTGAAAATATTTTTACCACCTCAATGTTCGGAAGAATCGCCAAAATTTCCGAAAACACTTTTCGTAGACAAACATCCACTGCATATTTGTCATGTGCTACATAATCTGACACTAATGCAAAGGATTTCTTCTGAACTTCCCTGTCACCTTCCTGTCTAAACCACAAAAGCAGTAAATATTGAGACCAGCTTATTGCTCCAATGAGCTGCCTGAATCTCATTTTGTTCTTTTCAGGTGTAATTACTGCACACTTAACACCAGTTCACATGTAACTTCACCAAGGCTTTCCAAGCAACTAGGTACGCTGTGAGAATGAACAGCGTAACAGCTGAGAGCGCGACATGTCAGTCACTCACAATGCCGCTGCGGAAAACGAAATCACTTTAGAAGAAAATGTTCTAATACTTTTTTATTGGTCATGTAGTAATAACGCAGAATACCAAAGGAAATTTTAATCTGTCAATTATTGTGCTGTGTGGAAGAGTTTTTGTATGCTTATTGTGACGGACTGACCGTAACTTACAGTACAAATAATTATAATGATTTTAAGTTATTTAGGATCTTAGGATACTTCAACTAATTTCATATTTACTTCAAGGAAAGACCAAAATATAGTATACAAAAAAGACGGCTCGAAATAAAACAAATTTACATGTCCAAATTGTGACACGAAACATATGTATCTTTACGTCTTTTTTAAGTGTTTGGAATATGACAAGATCTGCAGCAAGTTATAGACTAAAAGAGAGAGTTTTTGAAACATTATCTTACGAAATAAGGCAATTTAAAGTATAAAGAAACATATTTCATCAACAAAAATAGTCCTACATCAATTTCAAAAACTTCACCTCAGTATGACATTTTATGGAATTGCTCAATAATGAAATATAGAACTTTAGTTGTTTTAAACTTCTTGTTTAATTGCTTTGTTGCAACATTTACTAGTGTTAATGTAGAATTTTAGTTGTTTTCCACTTATGGTTAGTTTCTTATTTATCATGAGTGTTATCTAGACTGTTCTGGGACCTTGGCAGCGAGAAAACAAAAGTGTGGATCAACCTCGGGAAGGTTGCAGAAGCTACTATTTTAAGGAGAGAGGATGGTATTTTTGATGAAAAATTACTAAATTTAAATATATATATATATATATATATATATATATATATATATGTATTCTTTAAAATACTCTGTGATATGTGTGGATCGCCATTTTTAAACTTCCTGCATTATGGATTTTTAAATCACTCGCCCACTTTTATTGTTGTTTCCGGTAAATTAAATTTTCAAAAAATTGTTTTTTTTCTTTAAAATACCCTTTGATATGTGTGGAATTCATTGCATAACATTTTGTGGATATTTGTGCCCTTATCGGATGTTGAGACGTCATTTTTAAACTTCCTGCGCTATGGATTTTTAAATCACACGCCCGCTTTTATTGGTTTCCAGTAACTTTTTTTTTTTTTTTTGCTACATTGCCAGACAAAATGAATATAATTTCTGAATTATTAAATATACATGCATGATATTTAGAACACACATTGTTTAGACTATTAGGAAACTTTTCTGTGTAATAGAATTTTGTTAATTGATTTCATTTTAAAACTACGTGCGTTTGTTTGCAAGAAAGGAAATTAGAAAATTGTTATTAAATTGTAATTGTTTATTTTACCAACGTAGGGACTAATATAAAAATTCTGTTACAGACAGTTTGTAGAACATACTTTTGAAAATACATTGCAAAAACTGTTTGAATCTATCTTTAAAAACGGTTTAGATATATCGGTTTTAGTACAATCCTGCATTGGATATATATTTTTTTTTTTCAAATTTGGGCCCCCAAATAATTTTTTTTTTTCAAAATATTTTTATTTGGTTGAGTTGCCACAGCTATGAGCTGTCTACATACAAAAAATTAATGATTTACATCAAATAGGAAAAAAGTTTTTAAAAATACCATCCTCTCCCCTTAAGAGAGCAAGTCGAAAATTTTGATAATGAATTCCTGCGGTTGGACCAAAAATCAAGCCAGAACTTTAATTGAGGCGTACAGAGAAGAAACATGTTTATATGCTATACAAACAGCATTGTTAAGACATCTTGGCCCGTATTTCTACGCAGTAACCATTTTCGGCTCCACATTCTACTATTTTTAATTTGATCCGTCTCCTCAGCGTTCAAAGCTAGCAAAACAGCGAAGGCTGCTAAACGTCTTCTCTGTACAGCTTCACATACAGCTTCCATATTTGATGTTTACAAATCGTACCGCGCCAGCATCTCCAACTTCCAAACTGGGATCCAGCCAAAGAGTTTGTAATACTTCAAACTCTTTGGATCCAGCATGCAAGGCCAAGTCCCCACACTGCCGGCTGCGCAGAAGAAAGGGCTGGACCCAAATTGAAGCGATCGCTCGCCGCCATCTTGGGGCCGTGACGATAGCGGAAGGAAAGCAACCGCAAAAGACACTAAGATTTATTACTACACTATAAAAAACAACCAAATATAAGATAAAAGAGTAACAAGGATAAAAACAAATATAAACAGTGAAACGTAATCACCTGCATTCCTGTAGTAGTCTACAACAGCAAATAATTGAAGAAACTGGAACTGTCATTCAGTAATCGTCATCTTTGTGAACAACAAATATTAAGCTGTTATGCTAAAATTGTCAATTAAAAATTCTTGTCTTCGTGATTAGGCCTATTCATATTTACACAATTCATCAAATCTGTACCGATGGAGTTCCTGAAATATTTAATTAATCGAATTAGGACATTGACTTAATCTTGCACACTGTGTGCATTTTGCTTAGGCCTAATAATAAATATTTCAATAAAGAAGGAAATGCATCAACTGTTATTATTAAATCGAATATGTGCAAGAATATCAAAATATTGTAACTAAGCCATATCTAGATAGTATGAAAATACTTAACCAGATTTATTTTGCACTCACCTATTGATTCATAAATAAAATTGATTTAGAGAGATGTTGTCTAACTATCTTCTTGTGCAAAGCAATACTGTATGATTTTGCAGTGTGTGTGATGACATTTGATTTTCACATACAGATTTATTGTCAGATGCATTATTCTTAAAATGTGGTTTTCGGGATATTCGTTGTCTAAAACATGGTCATGTAACTGGGGGAAAAGGATTGAAGAATTGAGCTGGTCCAGAACTAATTTTTTCACTTGACTTGCCAAAGATCCTTTTGGAGGCAGACCATTGTTTTCTTTTAACAATAACCTAACTGCCTTTTCACACCAGCGACATACTGTTATCACATCCTCAGATTGAATATGAAGGCCTCCATTATTTTTCTTCAACAAAAATGACATTCCCTTGCTGTAGTTTTCATTTTCATAAAGCGCTTCTTCACAAGTGTCACAATCTATCGTTTTACTAATTTGCTTTACTACATAACCAGCTATGTATGTTACTACATTTTCTGAATATTCACTCAGTGCAAATGAAGTGAGGAAAAGGGTGCTATAGAGATCTTCTGCAGGTACCAGTAGATTATTATCGTTGTCATAGCGTCTCATATTTCCGAAACACAGGGGATCTTCAGTAACGGGCTCAACATGTGCCTTGCTTGCTCCACACCAAGGTAATAATTGGACATTACTCCTCTCGGTGACGTTCCCAGTATTTTTACTCTTCACTTCATTTACAACTAATAAATGTTTGTATGCTGCTTTGAACTGCAGAGCTGTAGGGTTGTTTTTGTGTCCAAGTCTGCTTCGGATTTTATTAAAAAAGAGTTCTAAATGATCTTGACTGAACTTGTAGGTGGCTAAATAGCTCATCTGATCTGTCTCAATCTAGTCATTGTAAATGTTTCTAACTCCTCGACACAATGACAAAAAACCTATGATTGCAGTTTTTCTTGCTGTCTTATATAAAGGGATGTCATACTGATCTTTCAGCCCTTGCAAGTAAGATTCAGCATAATCCAAAAACTGAAAAGAAATCACTTTATTTCTTTTACACAGAACAGACTTGTATCCCTTGGCAAATTTATTCTTTGAATTAAAAAAATAAAACTGTTTATCAAAGAATAAACAGAACTCTGCTGTTGCCTCTGAACCCTGGAATTCATTAAGACCTAGGTCATTGCAAAGAAATAATAGGGCATTACCAACAGAGGCACTAAGCACTTGGACAGCAAGCTTAACCTTCATTTTCTGTTGGACATAATTAATGTGACGCATTGATACTTTGTTTGCCAAAGTCAATCCTTCAATATCCTGAATACTCTGTAATAGTTCAATAAATTTCCAGCTTATTATTTTGCCATTTTGATTTTTAATAGTTTTTAGTTCACCAAATAAATTTCTAACTAATTTTATCATGTAGCAAGCATCCAACATGACCTGACTTTTATGTTCACCTATTTCGAAAGACGGATCTAGTGATTTTGCCAAAAAACTGCAGCCTAACTTAGTTCCGACAGAAATATTTCAAGTTAAACCATCACACGTGATGGAAATAACATTCAAATTTATGTTTTGCAATCTTTTCACAGCTTCTTCGAGTATATTCTTCTTTACTTCAGCTGATAATCCATTTATCAGGTAGTAACCAATTGGCATTTTCCAGGAAGCGTTCAGAGCTACCACCATACCACCATTAGTACAAGAACTTCCTTTGCTTCCTCTGTTTCGGTTAAACATACACCATCTCCCAAATCAACATACCCAACAAATTCCTTACCATTCCACTCAATGCACTTTTTAATTGACATCTCATCAAACATGAGAACAAACCATATTTGATGAGAAGAAAGCTTAGCACGTTCCTCTAATGCAAGGAAAGCTTCCTGAGTAAAATCAGGATCCCCTCTTACTGTATTGTACCATGTGCGTAAGGTATTGACATGTGGTAAAGAATTATTTAGATTCTGCCTGAGATATTCATATGCAGCTGGTGAATAAAAGTGCATTGTTATGGCAAACTTCTTAAGTATATCAGAATATTCACCCTTCTGTTCACCAGCTGCTCTAGAAATGATATCTAACATCACATCCGAAAAATTATCCTGCATGACTGATAGAGTGTGCTCAGTGGCAAGATTTTTTTCTTTCAATTCTTTTACTGCTACTTTCAATTTGTTGATTAAACCCTCTTGTTTGTGAGTTTTCTTTCTGTATGTGGAATTTAGACATCTTAAATTTTCAATTTGTTCATTCTTTCTTTCCTGCTTTTTTTCCATTAATTTACATTTTTTTCTGGGACTAAGAGCATAGTTGTGCTCTGTTACGACCCGATCAGTATTTATTAGAATAGTACCACTGTTACTTGCTTCATTTGTTTCATGTTTGTCTGATTCTAATGATCTCTTTAATACTCCACGGGGTGGTTGTTCAATCTGAAATAAATTTTAGAAGTGGTAAGAATTCTGAATGTGGACATACGGGTTCCAACACATAAAAAACATTAACTTATGAGCATTTTAATTATGATTTGCAAAATATAGACATGGATCTATGTTATAAGTAACTTTCAGTACCGTTACTTCAATATAAGTTACAAATAAATGAACATAAAAAAACATTATTTTAAAGGTCAAAAATCTAACTAGGCTATGGCCTTTTAAACTTATTTTGTGATTACCTTTGTGAGATGGGCTGGAAAATTAAAAACTGATGGAACTGCGTCAGGTTTCAGTAATTTATTACCATTAGTCTTCCAGAAACAAGATTCTATGAAATGAACTGAACAAAGCCTGTGGTGAATTGATGGTATAAATTTATCGCGTTTAACAGCAGATAACCATTTACTGAGAAGCTCAGGCTTTTGCAATGGAAACCTAAAAAGAAAGGTTGCGCTTACTCCTATAAAACATTCTCTTCTATTAACACAGTAAATATGTACTAATGTTCTCAGTCATTTTACAATATCCTAATACAATATATGTAACTAACTTACTTGTGAAAAGAAATTTCCGAAACCTTCTTACGTTGATTCGTACAGTTGTATGCAGCACAGCTGTACACCATGATTCCACTTGCGGAATTTATATAGGAGTACGATGAAAATAAATGATAAAAGAACACTCTTTGTACAGTTGTATGCAGCACAAGATCACACGATGGTTTCACTCATAACATGATTAAAATACTATATAAACACTATATGTATAGGCCTCATATGTAGGCCTACACTGTGGTTTCACGTATATCACAGGAGAACGATTCATTTAAACTATATAAACACTATATATACACACACACTATTGATTAAATTAATACGCACTTACTCCTAACACATTCAATTATACTGAATAACCTTCTATGTTATTTCAAATTAAGCGGAATTGTGATGTAAACATATTGTAATCACATGGCTCTCTGCCCCAAGATGGCTATGCGCGAAAGTGTTCAATTTTTGATCGAGGAACAGCGCTCGTAGTGAGTCTAGGTTAAACTATAAAACGTCTTTGTGCAAGGCAGCTCGCTCCGTGTGAACGAAAACCATCACCGCAGCCACCACGGAACCCAGCACCGTAGCCACCACGGCACCCAGCCTGCTAGCCACCTTGGAATCCATCACAGAAACACGCATCGTCTGAACCAGGCTTTAGAAAGAGAGAGAGATTCCCTCACCCTAGACCTACATATATTATAACAGACCTGCCCAAATAATGGTTTAATTAGTTTTCAAATTAACATTATTATTCATTGGTGCGAGTGCGTGAAAAATTTCTTCAAGCATGGACACAGTTCAAATTACTGGTTCTTCTGGAAATTAATCCCGTTCTTCTGGTTTAGATCCTAGCACATTTGAACATGATTTTCATACCATGGTTGATCAAATGGAAACTGTGAGTTGCGATATAAATATTGATAATTGTGGAAATGACACAGGTTCTGTAAACATTTCCTTGGTGCCTAGTTACAAACAAAAGAAGATAAAAAAAAAACAATATTTATACAGCTACCTAAAAAATCACTGAAAACTCTTTCTGCTAAGCATGTGAAGTTGATTCCTCTTGGAAGTAAAAATGTTACTATCTTAAATACTGCGAACAAGAATGCCTCTTCAGTACCTAATCCGAATGCAACCCCTTCTAATATGCAAATTAATAAGCGGCCATGCACAAGCTCAAATACAGAAATAGCACAGAATATGACATGTTACACCAACATTCCAACTCAAAATAGATGTCAGCCTTTAGCTACGGAAGACAGTATGGAGGAACCTTCTGCTGCTTCTACACTTCAAAAGGAAAAAATTCCACCTATCTGCTTAAAGAACATTGAGAACTATCAGCTCTTATTACAAAGCATACAGAATTATGTACAATCAGAATTTCATACAGAGTTGAAAGGTTCAATCATAAAAGTATACGCATCAACATCCCATGATTTTCGATCACTTACTACTTACTTTGACTCAATTCGTCAGCAATACTATACTTATAAAAATCCCTCTGAAAAGAAATTTTCTGCTGTTATTCGAAATGTACCCTACTCTCTCAGTGATCAAGAGATAAAAGTAGCCCTTGAAGAACTTAACTATCCAGTTCATAAAGTAACGAGACTCCTAGGAAAGAAAAAAACAGCCCACTCCACTTTGTGCAATAGAACTAGACAACAATGACCAAGGTAAATCAATACTAAATCTCAGTCGCCTATTTTACAGTGTAGTTAAAGTCGAAATCAGACGCTAATCCAAAGAGATTCCTCAGTGTACAAGGTGCCAAAATTTTGGTCATACTAAGAACTACTGCCAACTCGAACCACGCTGCGTACGATGTCTAGAGGCTCATCATTTCTCTCAATGCCCAAATCCCAAAATAATAACGCCTAAGTGCGTTAACTCTTAACAACAACATCCAGCTAACTACAGAGGCTGTGAACACTATTTACAATTGAAGGAAAAACTCTCACGTGGTGTTCAGTTAAGACAAGAAAAACGGACTCATGTTCCAGAATCTTCGCAACCATTACTTCAACGCACAGAAGATTCTCAACATCAAGTAAATCCTTCAATGTCTCAACCATCTACGTCAAAATTTCAAGCAAATTCTGGATTTAAGACGTATGCAAATGCAGTGAAAGGATTCTTTGATCAGAGTCACCGTCGCCCTATAAGTCAACCTCCTCCAAAATCTTCCACTTCATCTCTCTTAACCGATCTACTCTCTAACGTTATTCCGCACATTATCACTTTATTGACTCCATTCTTGTCAGAAATTAAAGATTACTTTATCTCTTCTCTGTGATCTTACTTCCAGAATGGCAGCAAATAATAAAATTTCTATTCATCATCTCACTATAATCAATTGGAATGCTGATGGTATTAGAATGAAACGATCTTCTCTGATTGCCTTTTTGTCAACACATAATATTATGATAGCCTGCATCACAGAAACTCACCTTCTTCCAAACGAAGTCTTCACTGTTCCAGGATATAAAATATATAGATATGATAGGAATGCTTCAACTGCATCTGGTGGTGTTGTCATTTTAATTAAGCGAAATATTACACATCATCAAGTCCTTCTTCCTTATACGTCTGATATAGAAACAGTCGGAATCAAAATTAAGTGTCAAAATAACCATGATTTTGTTTTATTTTGTGCTTATAAGCCCCCAAAATATCTGCTAAATACTGCATACCTTGCTCTTTTATTTCCCTCAGTCGGTTGAACACTTCTTGTGGGCGATCTAAACTGTAAACACACATCATGGGGATGCAGAGTAACGAACCCAAATGGACATCGTCTTTACAACTGCATTAACAACCTTGGTCTCCATATTCTCGCACCAACTGAACCAACACACTATCCATATAATCCCGCCAATCTTCCCGATATTCTTGACATCGGAATTCAAAAGAATATGCATTTACCAACTTATATTGCATCATTAACAGCACTTGATTCAGATCATTGTCCAGTGTTGATTACTTTCCAATTGTCTCCTAATGTAACACCTAAAGTCCAACGCCTTATTAATGGTTTTGTTGATTGGGATAAATTTCAGTTGACTCTAGACTCAATGTTAGTCACAGAATATCATCCACTAACAGTAACAGATATTGACAATGATGTTCAACATTTTACGGACACAATATGCTCATGTGTAAATTATTCTACATTGTGCTCCAAGCGGCCATTAACGCGCTACTACTTACCATCTTCCATACTCCAATTAATTAAGGAAAAACATCGTATTCGTAGACAATGGCAACGAGAGAGGAACCATGGCAGCGAAAGAAGCTGAATTATCTCATACGATTAGTCAAGACAAATCTTGAAAAACATCGCCTGCAGTCATATCAGTCTTACTTATCATCTCTATCTGAAGCTGATAATACTCTTTGGTACGCTACAAAACGTATTCTACGCGAGCCAACAGTCATCCCGACACTTCAGTTAGACTCTCAAATAGCCACAGACACAGAGTCGAAATGTAACTTGCTTGCATCTCATTATCAAGATGTATTCACCCCAAACGAGAATAAAAATGAACAGACTACCTCTGAATTAGAAAAAGAACTTACAGAAAATATTAATAAACTGACTGTGCCAGAGAAAATTTCTTATACTACTCCACAAGGATTGTCTCACTTCATTCAAAGGCTTCCAAATAAAAAATCTCCAGGCCATGATCTTATACCCAACATTGTACTAAAGAAGCTCACCAACAAAGCTCTCACTTACTTGACGATAATTTTCAATGCTGCCCTTTTAATTGGGTACTTTCCTCGAACCTGGAAGCTTGCTGAAATCATTGTTTTTCATAAGCCTAACTAACCTAAGAACTTGCCATCAAGTTATCGACCTATTAGCTTACTGCCCACGCTATCGAAATTGTTTGAGAAGGTTATTCAATATCGCATTTGTAAATTTACGTTCCAAAACAAGATAATACCAGATTTTCAGTTTGGCTTTCGTCCAAAACATTCCACAACACACCAACTGCAAAGAGTCACTGAATCCATTATAAAAGGCTTTGAAGAAAAACAGTATACCGCCACTGTGTTTCTGGATATTGCCCAAGCATTTGATCCTGTTTGGCATGATGGTCTAATGCTAAAATTATATAGAATTGGTTTTCCTGACTATCTCACACGCATCTTGAAAAGTTTTTTTTATCTGAGCGTCAGTTCTCAGTACGTATAGATGGCATTAAATCAACGCTTCGTCCAGTTTTAGCCGGAGTACCACAAGGATCTATACTGTCACCACTTCTCTTCAATATCTTCACATATGACATTCCATGTTTACAACCGTCACACATAGCTATGTATGCTGACGATACAGTTCTCTTCTATTCTCATAGTAACCTAAATACTGCAATCAGCACTCTTCAGACATCCTTACAGGAGCTGTCTAAATGGTTCTCTGACTGGAGATTACTACTCAACATTACCAAGACAGAAGCTAAAATCTTCTCTTTAAGGCATATTCATAATCCACCTCCTTTGGTTCTTCTAAATGAACAAGTTACATGGCTCCCCAGTCAAGAAGCTGTCAAATATTTGGGAATATTATTAGACACGAAACTTACATGGAATGCCCATATAACTCGCATTGTCACACTAACCTCTTCTAGAATTCGAAAATTATACCCTTTGATTAATAGACGTTCACAAATTGGATTGGACTGTTCAATGCTACTCTACACCTCGCTTGTACGACCTCTTTTAACTTATGCAGCGCCAGTGTGGGGGACTGCAAATAAGACACACATGCATCGCCTACAAGTTCTCCAGAACAAGTTCCTGCGTACTGCAACAAATGCCCCCTGGTTTGTAAGAAATCAACAACTACATCAAGAATTGGGAATTCTTCCACTAGAACAGTACATCCATTCAATGTCAAAATCTTTCTTCAACAAACTTCCTGGTGTTCCTGGAGCTGTGACATATAACATTGGAGCAAGATCTTGTCAGCCATCTCGACTTAAAAGGAAACTCCCTTAAGACATCCTTCTTAGTGATACTGACGACTCTTCATAAATTTAACACAGAAAATCATCATATTTTTGTTCACATAATTCACAAAAATGTTTAATTAATTAATTTAAATTAATTAGGGGAGCCTTTAGAGTCAACCTCAACATGATATTCTGCATGTAATATTCCATCATTTAACAGTGGTCTGTATAGGAAGTTTGCTGGTCGACCAATATTAAACATAAAAAAAGACCTGTCCACATCAGTCGGAGTACTGTCCGCCCTGTAACTTCTCAAACGGCCGCTTGAGCTCTAGTCACCCACCATACAAAGGAAACACTAGTAGACGACAGCTCGTTCGTAAGCACGTGGATGTGTCGATGATAGTTTTCTGTTTCATATTATGTAGTGTATTTTAAGTGTAAAATGGTGTATTGCTGTGTCCCTTTTTGTACCAGTAAAAGGATTAAAGGTACCGCAGTATCTTTTCATGAATTTCCGAGTGATGGTGAGAATAGTACGAAGTGGATGCAAGTCATATCCCGACGAGGTTAGTTAAACCTAAAATTCGTTAAATTTGTTATATATGAATTGACGTCTATTAGCTGCCGATTTATAACTATAACTAGGACTAGAGCGTAGCGAAAGGCAAGTTTTATTAATAGGCCAACACGATATATTATTGCGTATTCAACAATGGCTTTATAGCCAAAAATTATAAAATGGTCCGCAGTAGTGGCTATGCGGATAGCATGTGCGCTTCCCAATCAGTGGTCCGTGGTTTGATTTCCGACTGGGAATGGAGGAACTGATCTGTTCGTGGGACTGAGTGTTCTGTGATACCCTTCATTCATATATAGCGGAAGACAACCACCGCAGTATCAACCTACCTAGGAAAACGAGGGAGGGTCTAGTTCGCATACCCACTGTTTCGTCTAAAGGATATACATGCCTTCGGGCAGATCACCCGCCATCGTCATACAATGTAGCAACCTAAACGTCTATGCCTTTTAGTTCATTAGCTAATTTACAATCTGTCCAACAATGTATACAATAAGTGATAATATGAAAACATTTTTAAGAAATTGTTGCCGATTAGCAAGAATTTGGTTCATAAAATTAATTAACTCGAAAATATTATTTCTGTTTCCTCGTCTCATGAGCACAATTTCTCTATTGTTTGTTTACATCTGAAGTCAGATTAGTGTAAAATATTACTAGTCAGCGATGTATGCAATGGAGAGGGACAGGAACTAGACACCCTACCCCACTATCTCCTGGCCTAGTTGCCTCATAAATTATGTCTTATTGGTGCCACTTGTGAAGTTTCAACCTGTCTTCTGACAGTTCACTAAACAACAATAGCAACAACTATGCATTTTAATGGTTATTTAAGCTTTTAATAGGCCTAAGCAAGACACTATTTTCAATTGTCTTCTTTTGTTGTGATGCTAAATCATGTGAAGTGTAGGCCTATCTCACATTCACGTACCAACATTTGGAAAACAGAGATTTTATTGAGAAATGAAATAATGCATGCCAAATTATTTTATTACAATATTTGTAGGTGATGATGACGGGTTATGGCAGCCCTCTGATCGCAGTGTAGTGTGCAGTTTACATTTCACTGAAAACGATTTCAAGGAGTGCAGTTCAAAGAGGATCCTAAAATTAGGTGTAACTCCTTCCGTATTTCCTTGTTACCCTTCCAAAAACAAGTAAAGAATGTGTCCTGTAGAACAAAACGAGTGAGAGAAGGAGCGCCTGAAAACCATCGAAAGAAAAAGAAAGACATACCGGCACAATTAAACTTGGAAAATAATGTCGATACGAGTGACATTACCCCTGAAGCTGCAGATTCGTCAAAGAAATCTGTTCATATTCAGACCGATCCTAGTTCGTATTGTGTCTTGAAAAGAAGACAAATTCAATCGCTCAAGCGGATCAATCGTAGAGTGAAATGCAAAATAAAAGAACTAGCAAAAAAAAAGCAAAGTCTTTAGAAAAGCGCTGCATTGAATCAGAAAATAAAATTAAATCCTTAAACATTAGAGAATTGGAAGATGCTGCAAATGAGGGTGAAGTTAAGGCATCGTTCTTTATTGAACAATTACACGCGTTCGGACAAAAAGGTCATCGCTGGAGTGAATCTACTATTAGATATTGTGTCTTATGGCGAAGCAAATCTCAGTCGGCTTATGATTTCGGAAGAAACACATTACTTACACTTCCTAGCAGATCCACACTGAAGAGATATATTGGCACATGCACGAAAAACAACATAAAGGGATTAATATCTCAACGGCTAGCTGAACAGCGCAGTTTGCTGGGGGAAGAAGAAACACTCGGTTCGTTTATCATTGATGATACAGTAGCGTGCAAATTAATCCAAACAATGTAATTACTTATGCAAAAACACTCAAACGGGATAATAAAAAAGGATCTAAGACATACCTCAGTAATCTATGTGGCCTCCCTTGTTCCTAATAACAGCTCTGAGACGATTTGGCATGGATTCCACTAATTTCCCACAAATATTCATTTCTTCATCACGAAACCATACACCAATGAGGGCAGAAATCATCTTCTCCTTTGTAGAACAATCCATTTTTTGCATTTTTCTTTTGTAAATTGGCCACAAGTTCTCAATGGGGTTGATGTCGGGTGAGTTGCCTGGCCAGGGGAGTAGGCCTACCTGAATATTCTTCTTGTTGAAGAATTCTGTAGTTTTTCGAGACGTATGGCATGGTGCCAGTTCTTGTTGGAACACACCTCTGCCATCCGGAAATGATTTTTGCAGCTGGGGTACGATTCTGGTTTCCAATAAGTGAATATATTTGTCAGAATTCATAATTCCCTGGATAGGTATTAATGCTCCAGGCCCTTCATGTGTAAAACAAACACAAAACATTACTTTAGAGGGGTATTTGGGTGCTTGTTGGAGATGAGCTGCTGTTACTTTTTCGGATCCTTTCCGTACGTAAGAAACTCGGTGGCCGTGGACCTCGAAATGAGACTCATCAGAAAAAAGTAAATTCTTCCAGTCATTCACTGTCCAGTGTTGATGTAATTTTGCCCACATTAAGAGTTTTTTGCACATAACTGGGGTTAGCAGTTGCTTCTTAATAGGCTTACGAGCCCTTCGTCCAGCTTCCAAAAGCCTACGCCGCACTGTTGTGACGTGAATATTCGCCCCAGTGGTAGCCATTAACTCGCAGGTTAAGTCGACAGCAGTTAGTCTAGGATTTAATTTACTTTTCCTGACAATTAAACTATCATCTGCAGGTGAAGTCTTCCTTTTCCGGCCACAGTTTTCTTTTTTCTGGGGTGTGATGGATCCAGTCTCCCTGTATCGTTTTATGATCGAATTAACAGTAGCCAAACCGATGTGACATTCTGCAGCAATTTGCCTCTGTGTCATAGAAGAATGCTCTGCTAATGTTATAATTTTAGACCGTTTTCGTGGAGTTGTATCCATTTGTGAAGACGACAGAATGTACACAGGATTGCAGTATTAAGTCTTCAACACAACTGAAATGCTTATAAGTACAAAATGACAGGTAAAATATCACATATCATAAAAAATAATGACAAACCTTCAACAATGGAATTACACGTACTACAGATGTCAATTAAAGCGGTATGAGCAGCTGTGAGGCCAACAATGACAGAAAATGTAAAAATATGTCGTGTTCGGATTAATTTTCACGCTACTGTATGTCAATTAAACCAGATGTTCAATACGTGAGATGTAGTGATACTGTAGTTGGTACAGTGGATATTTTTAAATGAAATCAATTAACAAAATTCTGTTACACAGAAAAGTTTCCTAATAGTCTAAAGAATGTGTGTTTTAAATATCATGCATGTATCTTTAATAGTTCAGAAAATATATTCATTTTGTCTGGCAATGTAGCAAAAAAAAATTAAGTTACTGGAAACCAATAAAAGCGGGCGTGTGATTTAAAAATCCATAGCGCAGGAAGTTTAAAAATGACGTCTCAACATCCGATAAGGGCACAAATATCCACAAAATGTTATGCAATGTATTCCACACATATCAAAGGGTATTTTAAAGATAAAAAAAAAACAATTTTTTGAAAATTTAATTTACCGGAAACAACAATAAAAGTGGGCGAGTGATTTAAAAATCCATAATGCAGGAAGTTTAAAAATGGCGATCCACATATATCACATAGTATTTTTATTTTTTTTTTTTTTGAAAATTTAGTAATTTTTCATCAAAAATACCATCCTCTCCCCTTAAAATAGTAGCTTCTGCAACCTTCCAGAGGTTGATCCACACTTTTGTTTTCTCGCTGCGAAGGTCCCAGAACAGTCTAGATAGCACTCATGATAAATAAGAAACTAACCATAAGTGGAAAACAACTAACATTCTACATTAACACTAGTAAATGTTGCAACAAAGCAATTAAACAAGAAGTTTAAAACAACTTAAATTCTATATTTGATTATTCTATCCTTAGAAACTAAGAAATACATTAAAAAAAAGATTTAGTTGGAGAACAACTATTTTGGTAACACTGAACCAGCACAGAAGCACGCAGGAAAAATAGCAAGGAACCACAGTCTACTATATACAGTCGCGAAGTTCAATATTTAGTAAAAATGCAAACAGGGGTTGTTGCCCACCACTAGGATCGCTACTATCGCCTCATCATCGCAGATCTCTCTCCTAGCAGCCGACAAAATATGTTACACTTTCCTTGTCGTGCTCTTTTGGAAAAATTAACACCTTCCTTCCATTATTGAAATATTAAATGCATAAAGTTAATTTATTATTTTAATGAAGTATATTAAATTCCATCATAAACTCGAAGATAGCTGCAAGAAATAATTTAATATAATATTTGTTTGTGCAAAACGAACTGAAATTTACTATAATAGCTTCACTCATTCAAGATTATAGCGATAATTAACTATGAATTGAAACCAATAAATATTGATTTGCATTTCTCTTTACAACAATAATAATGGAAATATGAATTAATGGAGTAACTTACGTGTACCGGTACTTGTAGTGTAGGCTTACGTAGTTAACAAAATGGGATGAGGTTAAGCAATAATAATCACACCAGAATTGGAAATAAAACGTGATCAATACATTTTATTGTAACAGACTTTTTCTACGTCTCTAGTTAGAGCAACAAATAAAAATAACAACAAAATTAACAGCTATAATTAAAAACATATCCTTTTAAGAAACAATTAGGCCTAAGCAATAATAATCCCACCAGAATTGAAAATAAAACGTGATCAGTAAAGTTCATTAAAACAAACTTAATTTTTCTACGTCTTTAGTAAAATAACACATGAAAATAATAACAAAATTAATAGCTAGAATTAAAAATATATCCTCTGAAAAAAAAGTAGACCTAAACTTTATTTCTCTGGAAATTTAGCAGCTTAAGTGACAGAACTTTGACCGGTACCGGTTATCTAATATCCCTTCGGTTAGACTGAAACATTTCATTGTGAAATTTAAGGATATAATGTATTCTAACAGTCACAAAGAACTTCAAATTAAGTTTTGTTTCTGCACAGCATTCTTGTGGAAACCCAGGAACCTTTCTGAATCTTTCGGAAATCGGAAAAAGGATAACTCTGGCCTCTTTCTCTTACTGTTGCTACAATTTATAGCACTACAAACGTCTCCTCCTTGTCCCATATTATTATTCCAAATATTATATTTTAGCCATAAGTAATGTTCAAAGGGTCAGGAAACCACAATGACCCAGGTAAATACAGAGGAATAGCGCTAGAAAACACCCCCTTCAAAATATTTACAAGAATAATAACAAACAACATAACTGAAATAATAGAAGAACAGCTACCCGAAAACCAACTAGGCTTCAGAAAAGGGAAATCAACATTAACAGCAATAGAAGCACTACTAAAGAACATACGGGATGCCTTGGACGAAAGGGAGAAGTTCTATGTGGTGTTCATAGATTTCACAAAAGCGTTTGACTACATTGACAGGGAACTCGTAAAGAAGAAACTGGACGAAACCCTAGGAAAAGACAACGTCTGGACAAAGTCCATAAAATCAATATTAAGATGGAATGAAATAAAAATTTCAGACAATCGCTCGACGTCAGAACCGATATTGCAAACGAACGGGATTCTGCAAGGGGACCCACTAAGCCCTCTACTGTTCATCCTGGCAGCAGAAGAACTAATAAGAATAACGCAGAGAGAGAGAGGAAATAAGCTCATACGCATATGCGGACGACATAGTAGTGGGGTCAAAAGATCTTACGAAATTACAGGAAACTATGAACGCCATGATGGAATGGTGCACTAAGCACAAATTTGAGATAAATGTGGAAAAAACTGAAATGATGATATTCAGAAATGGCGGAACAACACCGGAAGCAGCAGAAATATCCATTCAAAACAGGAAACTAAAGATAGTGTCAGACTACAGATATCTAGGCATGACATTACAAACCAGTGTGAAATGCTACACAAAGCACATAACAGAAAGAGCCACACAAGCAATAAGAGCGATGCATGACGTAAAAAATATCAAATCTCTGAGCCTAGAAACAGCAATGGCACTGTTTAAAACCAAAATATTGCCAATACTAACATACGGCATTGAAATAATTGGAGAGCATCTAACAATGGCTAACTAGAAACACTAGGGCCCGATTGTATAAACCATTTAATCTTAGATCAGAGGTTAAAGTGATCCTTGTTTCAGCTGAACTTGGAATTTTGTGTTGTATAAAGCCTAATCTGAGATTAATTTGTCTCAAACTAAAGTCAACTTTGACTGAAGAAATTTCTCCGATTAAGTTAGATGATCCAAGTTCAGTTATTTCTTTTCTGTTTGAAATATACGGAGTGACAGATTGTGCAAATAAAATATCCATTATTATTAATATTAATAGATATGATAGGAACATTTATATATATATGTCTTTCAATTTCTTGCCTTAATACACAAACAGTCTTATATTTTATAAGGCTCTATCGCAGTGGCGGCTCATGCCTTTCTTGGATGGGTGTTCACAAAATATATATATATATATATATATATATATATATATATATATATATATTGGTAATGAACACACTGATATAGGCTATTCTCGTATAGGTGAGTCACACGTCAGAGATAAACGAGTTCTAAAATGCATGTACCAAATCTACGCATATACACCAAAATTAAAACCATTAAACAAGAGTAGAGTAAAATTAATTCATAGGACTCACCTTCACTGCTGTTCTTGAAGATCTAGATTTATTTGTAGAGAAACTCCATGCGCCTAGTTTTGAGAGATGCAAATTTATCAATAACTCTAATGTTGTTAACAAGTTTTTTTTCCACGGCCAACATAGCCAATGTACTTAATCGCTCTTATGGCATTGTGCTACGGAGGAATATTTTAATCCTCTCTTAATTTAACACCCTCACAACTTTACACACGTGTGTTACTTACTTTGCTGAACAAAAGACAACAGAATCAGCACCCGCGCATAATGGTATTTTGAAAAGAAACAGTAAAGAGAGAAAACGAGAAAAGAGGGAGAAAGGAACAGGATGCCAGACCCAAGTGAGATGGAGCATCTCTCTCTCTCTCTCTCTCTCTCTCTCTGTCACTAGCACGTTAAGACTTGTGCGAGCCAGAGCTATTGTAACCATTGTACCAAACCAGAAAATATTCTCGCCTGAGGCTATTCCACCCTGCTACGGAAAAATTGTGCGAACTGCTGTCAATCTGTCCAATGGAGATTTAAAGACACATGACACACGAACGGGACATTCTCTCGAGACGAAATATGTAGGAACGTCATTACACATTGGAAAGTAATAGATGTAATAATATTAATACAGTAATATGTACGATTATTGTTGGTTTCTAAGGTGTTCACGTGCTCCTGTGCTCATATAGAGGAACCGCCACTGCTCTATCGTGTTCAGCAGTATCAAATAACATAACATATAATTATATTATGTTTATAACAACCATTAATTACTAATGGATATGATAGGTACATTCATAAATTTTCAATTAACTGCATTACTAAACGAAAATTGTCGTTTTATAAAGCTTCATTATGTTTAGCACTATCAAACACCATAACATGATAACAACTCGGAGAACAGTCAACCTTCTTCTTATTGTCCGCCATTATTTACATTGCACAAAAAACCAGTGTCTCCAACAGAGTGTACGGAAAGTCGCCAAAAAGTAGTTGTAAAGTCGCTAGATTTCTCATTATCAACAAAGAAAGATTAAATTTTGTCACTATGGGGTGCTAAAAAGGTCACTAAATCCCTATTTAAGCAATATAAAAGTTAAAAGAAATTGTTGTTGAAAAAGAGTTAAAGTCGCTAGATTGGCAACACTGAACAAACCTGTCCGCGCATCACGTATTTCACCTGTTTATGCGATGTTGCCAAATCCTTTTCACGTGAATTTAGATTGCATTTGAACCAAGGTAATTTGATCGCAGAAAAGTTTTATACAATAGAAGAAGTGTCTGAACTCGGTTCACTTTTCGATCTTCGATCAAAGTTGATCTTTAGTCAGGGAGTTTTATACAATTGGGCCTAGAAGGAGTAAAGGCAACCTACTTAAAAAAGGCGATGGGAGTCTCCAAGTACACACGCTCGAGATTTGTATATTTACTCGCAAGGGAGACCTTCCTTACTGAAGACCTAAGGACAAACATGATGCTGCCCAAGACGAACGCTTCGGAACGACTATTGTCAACACTAAGAGAGAAAAGAGAATAATAATAATAAGAGAGAAATGCGCACGAGTGTGCATTGTTAGAGATACTAGTAAATGTCACTTTTTCCTATCTCGGTTATTGATTTGTCTGTCCTCTGACACGTCAGTATGTGATATTGCCGACATAGTTCACCACATAATTTGCACACGCAATCTCCGTCAGCAGTATGGAAGCCTGATCTGATGCACAGTCTGTGGTGGTAGCCATGGATTGATAATCTCGTCACCACATGTCGCAACGGTTGGTTTGGTCACATCCAGTTCCTGTCTATCACGGCTCCGGTGCTGTAGAACCCGTCCGGAATCTGGCGTCTTTTCTCTTCTCTTTCCGATAGAAGCTGCTCGTAGCCGCTGGTAGATGGCAGTAAGTAGTCCGTTCTGAGGTCTTCTATCAGGAAGGTTTCCCTTGAAAGTATATATATCAGCCTCGACGGTGCATATTTTGATGTTCCCAGAAGCCACCCCAATAGAATTCTACGCCACAGGAGCCATGATAGACCGAGAATGGACGAAGGAAAACTTTGAACTCAGGCATGTAATAACAAGACTGGCAGTCCACGGATTCCATCACCTTATCTGCAAGACAAGAACATACCACGACCCGAGTGACTCATGCGTGTGTACATTGCGCAGCAAGAAATGTGAACGCTATCATATTGAACTATGCGCCAAAAGAACAAAATCAATAAGCGAGTACGCAAAACAAAAGTAAATTAAATGCAATCTAAATGGCCATTTGGCTGCAATAAATACATTAATTATATTTTAGCCATTAACATTTTCATTATAACCAATAACGAACATTTCACAAGCATCAATGTGAAATACGCAACGAGCTAGCACTCGATAGAAATACGACACAATCCAAAGTCGACCATGGACAGTCTATAGTTTCTAGTTGCTAACCGCTTGGAGCGCTTTATCACGAGATTTGCAAAAAAAAACCTCAAGCTTCGCGACTGTATATAGTAGACTGTGAAGGAACCTACCCTCGAAATCCAGCAAGCTAGCCATCCACGGAGCCACCAGAGGGCATTAGTTCCTGTGAGTGACCACGCAGGCGACCCATCCGCGTAGCCACCTTGGAATCCATCACAGAAACACACACCGTCTGAACCGGGCTTTACACCACAATCTAGTATAAACAGTCGCGAAGCTCAATACGTAGTAAATATGCAAACATTAGATAGTTGCTCACCACTAGGGTAGCTAATATCGCCTCATTACAGGCAATGCAAAATAGTACCATCAGTCTATTGTTTCTAGCACCTCAAAACTCAAGCTTCGTGACTGTATATAGTAGACTGTGCTTACACCACAGTCTAGTATATACAATTTCGAAGCTTAATACTTACTAAATATGCAAACATAAACAGTTGAAATAAGCATCCATAGATAGTTGCTCACCACCAGGATCGCTACTATCGCGTCAACACAGACTCTTTCCCTAGCAGACCATAAAATGTTTTGTAGTTTCGATATCGTGTTCTTTTGAAAAAATTAACACCTTCCTTCCACTATTGAAATATGAAATACAGTCCACACCTGTGGAATAACGGTTAGAGCGTCTAGCCGCGAAACCAGGTGGCCCGGGTTCGATTCCCGGTCGGGGCAAGTTACCTGGTTGAGGTTTTTTCCGGGGTTTTCCCTCAACCCAATATGAGCAAATGCTGGGTAACTTTCGGTGTTGGACCCCGGACTCATTTCACCGGCATTATCACCTTCATCTCATTCAGACGCTAATAACCTCAGCTGTTGATAAAGCGTCGCAAAATAACCTACTTAAAAAATATGAAATACATAAGGTTTATATATTATTTTCATAAAATATATATTATATTCTATAAACTCACCTTCCTGGATCTTTCGGAAGAAGATAACTCTGACATCTTTTTCTTAGAATTTATAGTGCTACAAACGTCTCCTTGTCCCATATCATTATTCAAATTATTGTATTTTAGCCATTTACATTTATTACAACCGATAACGAACATTTCACAGTTTACATAGCTTTTCACAAAAATGCGAAATATGGCACAGTCGATCTAGACCAGGCCGTAATGTTTGTTCGGGTTTTCTATTTCAGTGTATGGAGCTCAGTGAAATAATATATTATAACTTTATTGCTTATCATTGCTAAGCTTTATTTAGTGTAATGTTTTATAACTTCCGTTTACTTCTTGTTGCATAATATATAATATGTATGCATTTATTCACACTGTAATGGGTATATACCCGGTGGCAGTGGTAACTAATTACACTCAATGATGACAATAATAAGCTTATTAATTAAAAATACAATTAATAATAATAATAATAATAATAATAATAACAGGGAATATCCTAAATTAATTGAAGCACGATCACTTAAAATAACATTTAAAATAAATCTAGTTTGTATCTTAAACCTAAGTTCGAACTAAAACCCACGAGTATGATATGTTCATATCTGCACAGGTACCTTTCAATATTACACTCATTTCGCTGTCAACTCACTCACTGCACTGGAACTACGACACATTTCACTGATTCTATCCTGATTTCACTAACACTTCAAAAACATTTCACTGTTCAAATACTTTGCACTGTCACTATAAACTATAAAGCTTCACTGACAGGAACACGTTTCACTTACACAACACAGTTCACTGACACAACATAATTCTTCACTGATACAACACTTCAATAACAAAATAACATTTACACTCTTTAAATACTGTGTATAATTACCGTCTATTAGTAAAGTCCTTATACCTATTTTTAAATACATTTTTAGTTGTTGGTAAAGCCTTTAGTAAGTCTGCAAGTAAAGCATTCCAGTCCCTGATAGAACGGTTGAGAAAAGAAAACTTTCCAATGTCCGTCCTCTGTCTTCTTTCCCTCAATGTATATGAGTGGTCGTTCCTTGAAGAGTAATTTGGTGGCTGCAATCTATTTTTTATTTCTCTCCAGGCAGGCTCACCTCTGTATGTTTTGAACAGTGCGCATAATTGAATTCGCGTTCTCCTGTCCGTGAGTGTGTTCCATGTTGCAGAAATAATTACAAAACTGTGTTATTTTAATGTGAAGAGAATTTTACATGTTAACATAATCTGTTTGCGTCAACATTTCAAGTTTAGAATGGAAGCTATTTTGAGGTTTAATAAAAAAGAATTTTTATTGTGATTTCAATTTAGCACATCTACCATCCTTAATTTTAGACAAAACATTTACTATACCACTCATATGAAATTAGTCTACGTACAATTGTGTTACTTGATCTCTTAAGTAGTAGATAAATACAACAATTCAGTACTCAATTTTAGTATTAAAATACAAATTGAATGTCCGGGGTATCATACATGACATTATGCTTAATTATAATGTATTGTGACAGCTGCACCGGGGTTCGAACGCGTGTCCGACAGGGCGCGCGACAGACGAAACGCTGGTACGGGGAGCATCTGCATGCTGAGAGGGCAGAGGGGGGTGTATTACGGCGACACGGCGAGGGGAGGTTGCGCGCGCATCTGCTACTTGCCGAGTGGGAAAGGAAGCAAACTGCTACGTGCGGAGTGAAGGGGAGGATGGACCCTCCCGAATCATCCAGAAGTCCGTCGAAGTGGAAATATCCAGATTATTCATTCTGACCGCGAACTTTCTCGTAACTCTGGTTTGGTTGTATAAAAGAGAAGACGCAAGTGAAATTCAGTCAGCCCGTCAGTAGGCCAGTGTTGTTACAGGCAGATTTGGACAGCAAGCAGCCAGTCTTGTGTAGCAGTGAAGCCAGCTTCAAGACCAGAGCGCGACTTGAGTTGTGTCCGTAACTGTGGAGCCTGAAGCCCGGAGTTCGAGTGCAGTGGACCGCAGTTGGGGAACCTGAGTTCGAAGTTTAGCGGGTCGTCTCTGAAGGTCTGGGATTCGAGATTCTGTGAACGCGAGTGACTGAGCTAGAAGAACTAGCCAAGACAAACGAGCTGTGAACTGAGAACTGACAGTTCTGTGTTGTAAATAGTGCTTTGTGAATATTAGTTAAGATTAACAGTTCATTGTTGTTCGTAATAGTCCAAGTAAATTGTCATTGTCGTTTGTGGAGTGCAATAACGAACGCTGTGTTGCTGTGTGGAGAGCAAATCCCATTGTTTACGGGAGTGAAATTAAATTGTAGAGAGTGATAATTATTGTTGAGATAATAAAATTACATTGTTGTTCAGTATAAAAATTTACAGTATGATTGCGAATTTAGGAATATAAGTTAAATATAGTAAACATAACCTATAATTTTCATATGAATGGCAAGGCATTGGAGATCACTAAATATAGACAGAAAGGGGCAACTGGTACAGTAAACATATTCTATAATTTCAACATATCTAAATATCCGTGCGTTGCAATTGAACTTTATTGAATCGTGCATAAATGAATGTGCAATAATTTCGCAATATTTAATCGAAATAAAGGCAGATATTACACATACGAACAACGTAATTTTCACACCATAAATAATATTACACCTTAACTCGCAAGTAAAATTATGTCTGAAGTGTGTCATAATCATTGTTTTAAATTTTATGAGTGGAATTACACTACATTTTAGAGAAATGTATGTTACTGTTTATGCATTCCAACTAATTTATATGGTTGAAACGCCACCCTTCGTGATCGGGTTAAGCGAGTTAAAGGTAAGCGTTCACTACATTGTATCACACGCATCGGAAAAAGACTATCTTTGCTGTAATTGTTTTGTAACTGCGTTCACTACATCGTATCGGACGCATCGCCTCTCGGCAAATCTGTCCACATTTCTCGGATGGGCAACTTTTCCGATGCATGCGATCATAGCCTTCTTTAATAAATCAATTTTAATTGGTCCACTGTTACTATTATGTTGTGACATGTTCAGTGTCTCGCCAAAATGGCAGACGGAAAACTTATTTCGCGTGTAGAAAATTGCGAAGAATTATATAATCTGAGGTGTTCCCATTACAGTAATCAAGTCATTTCTTGCAAATATATTATGTAACCAATATTTCTTTCGTTTCTTCCTCTTCAATTAAGACGAATGAAGCAATTATAAATTCTTATTCGCTAACAGACGTAATTAATAGACCTAACCTAACCTCAACTCCTCTGTTTTCAGCAATGTCAATATCGTACGACGTCATGGTTCAAACAGCTGACAGGGGAATCCGATGAGGCGATGAGGTGGAGCCGTTGCACTGCACTTAAAATATCCATTGCGTGCGATTCGTACGAGGAATGCGATACAATGTAGTGAACGCTTACCTTTACGGCCTTGTATTAGATCACGATGGCTGTGGCACAGTCTATTGTTCCTAGTACTCACAGCGCTCCAAGCAACTATCGCGAGATTTGCAAAAAATCATCCCAAGCTTCGTGACTGTACATAGTAGACTGCTTACACCAAGAAATTATCGATCACTATCACTACGTGCACTCACTCATGAAAGAGCTCTCATCTTTGGAAAACACTTTTCAAAGCTTGAGCTATCAACTGTCCCAATATGTAGTTTGATTCAGTTCATCAAGAACATCAAACTATTGGACTGATAAGATATTATGACTAGTTCTTTCAGGTCGCAGTGCTAGGGCTGTCATAGCCTTCCCCATTTAAATTGATTCAATTCTCTTTCATTTATTCTTGGTACCGTAGTCATATTAGAGAACACTTACTGAAAATGTTGCCGCAAAAATTGCAACTTCATCCTCAGCAGTCTAGTGGTTACCATACTGGCCGAAATTCGCGGGTTCAGATCCAGTCGAGGTGATTTATTTTTACTAACGGTGGTACTTGACTGTTCGTCATCCACACACTTAAAACCAGTTGTGTTTACCAATTTACTGACAAAATCATTGCCCAGGGTGCAATATAGAAAGATGGTCTATGCTACACCCTTGATGTTGCAAAGCCAGTGGGAAACCAGAGCTCCTGTGTCACCTAGACCAACACAAGTAATACATCGAGAATGCATGGAGCATTGAAGCCGCGTTCACAGGATTATAAGTCCAACGCTCTAGCTACCAGATCACAACATTAAAAGTCGATAAAATCATCATGTCTTTATCTGGAAGGGAATTAAAACAGGATAATCTGGTATGTTAAGAATCTTTTCCCTGACATACATAATGGGCTCGAATCCTGTTTCGGCTCATTATGTAGTTCCATTTCTTCCAAAGTTTCAGTCAAATTTAATATGAATGTCAGGTTTTAAAGAGCTAATTTTCGGTCTCAAAATACCACCAAAGCTGATAAACACGCGATAACAGTTGATAATTAGCAAATCAACATCTTTAGTATAACTTGTGACTTGCAGGTCATCCCAAACCCAGACCTCCAGCCTCAGAGCACGAGGTTCAACAGGTTCAAAGACAATAATTACAACTACCCTTAAATCGTTATGATATTTCGACAAAATGTGAAGTGTTACAGTAAAGAGCACAGAACCTCTTGATTAGGAATGTCAAAGCCCTGAACATTGTGCAGTTGTCTCTGTGCAATGTGCACTTTCTATTCCCCTACCTGAAGGGAGTGAATCGGCTTGGAGGGGACTGCGACAGAGCTGAACAGTACCTGTAGTATCAGATCAGCTTTTTTTTTTTTTTTTCAGTAACACAGTTTTAGTACAGCTGCTGATTGAGCTGTGACTGTGAATTCTTTTATTTTATTTTAGTGGGTTATTTTACGACGCTTTATCAACAGCTTAGGTTATTTAGCGTCTGAATGAGATGAAGGTGATAATGCCGGTGAAATGAGTCTGGGGTCCAGCACCGAAAGTTACCCAGCATTGCTCATATTGGGTTGAGGTATAACCCCGGAAAAAACCTCAACCAGGTAATTTGTCCCAACCGGGAATCGAACCAGGGCCACCTGGTTTCATGGCCAGACGCGCTAACCGTTATTCCACAGGTGTGGACCTGTGACTGTGAATGCTTTATGAAAAATAAAGTGAGGATTCCACAGATATAATGAAGAAGAGAAATCACGAATCACATAACATAATTGTTATAATGTTTTTCTCAGCCAACAATAATTATTTAAAAATGAAAGGCTTTCATCAGTCCACGTGGAGCTAAAAGTGTTGCGACAGTTTAGATGAGATTAGTAAAGTTCTCAAACTATGATATTCGCCAGCACTTATTTCTTAATCAGTACTCTCATGGCAAAACAAACTTGACAATGGCGTTGTTTTGGAGTCTGTACTAACAAAACCATCAGAAGTAAAAAGACTTACGACTTCCATTTGATAAAGTGATTAGTGATAAGAATACCGAGTGAGGAATACATGTGAGGCTCTTGAGGCTGTAAGGGAGCAAAGAAAACAGCTATTTGCAAGGCGGAAAAATTTTCTGGAAAAATATGATAAAATTTTCCATCTCACATAACTATATTATATTAATACACTTACGTTAATAATTCTTTAAACCTGACATAAAGAGAAAGTTGTCGCTTCACAGCTTGTGAACTATGGTTTTAACTTCTTTCAGTAATGCTTCCAACTTGCTGATACTTGCTCTCAACGTTTTCCAAGTAAACTATATGTAAATTTAAATTCCAAGCTTAATTTATACAATTTATTAATATTAATGTTAATTTATATTGACATACAGCAAGGAAATGATTTCAGTGTAAAAATCTCACAATGCCCTACTGCATGTAACTGGGAGTAAAATATTTTCTTTGACATTTGTGTACCATTGGTCCCAATAATGCTTGATGAAATACTGTGTTCGTTTTTTGTTTCGAAATTATTGCAATATTTAGGGCCTATATTTCCTTCAAATACTGTATACAAATCATGTTAATAAATAATGTTTCTTGTGTCACAATTGTCAAATATAGACACTGACAATAACTGTGTTTTGTCCTTCTCCTAAGTGTTTTTATAATGTTCAAATGTCAATTGGGAAGAGCAACACGTGAATGAAACAATCTGCACATACCGATGATCCCGCGCAATATACTGCACATTTAGTGTCTCATTTCTGGCATGCCTGCTCTAGATGTTAGTACAACAGACTGGAATTTAGTGCTCATCACTACATAGAGCTACACCTAAATACTGTGGCTGGTTGGTCCTAACATAGGGCCGGGCCACATTATCGGGGTAAATTCTGAATCGCGCTCATGATGGAGGCATAGGTCATATCTTACTCTGTTCCATCTCCATGACTATGTTAGCTGAGAAAAGAATAGTTATGAGCAGTAAGCAAATGAAAAGTATAGGGGAAAAACAATCGAAGTCACAATTCTCTTAAGGGTGATATCATCTAATTCAGTGTATTACCACAGTCTAGTACATATACAGTTGCGAAGCTCAATACGTAGTAAATATGCAAATATTAGATAGTTGCTCACCACTAGGATCGCTAATATTGCCTCATTACAGGCATTGCAAAATAGAACCGTCACAGTCTATTGTTTCTAGCACCCTCAAAACTCAAGCTTCATGACTGTATATAGTAGACTGTGGTATTACTGCAAAATTTATTGCTGTTCCTAATGAAAAAGTATCTGTGGTGATAATTCTCCTTTACCAGTTTTGATAAGAAAAAAAGACTAAATTTTGCAATAATATACTGAATTAGATAATAATATCACCCTTAAGAGAACTGTGACTTTGATTGTTTTTCTCCTGTACTCTTCAAATGTTTTAACCCTTTTATATTGAATAATGTGTCAGGAAACAAAATGTGCAATTGTTACACCAACAAAAATCAAAGTACGATGTTTTAAAGAAGGTATGAAAATAATACATGGCTATGTGGCTGTAGAAAGTCATGTTCTTTATACTGCTGGCCCTGCTTCCTATTTTCAATGCAGAAGAATGTTTGGACAGTGAAAGGGTTGGTGAAGTAAATAGTTTTCATGTGCTGGTAAAATGGATGAGTTATCTGTAGACCATGTTAACGGCAATATGATATTACAAAAGTTCGGCTGAATCTGAGGTTAATGTTAGCATTCATAATATAAATTATTTCGAAAAACATCTTCTATATGAAGATTTCCTATCATCGCCTGAAACAGTTTCTAGTCTAGCTCTCTTTGTGTGGTTTGTGGGCAGCTTGTCACTTTCTAAATGAGAAGTGACGATTTCAGTTTTACACCATATATAGTCGAAATATTCTCTGAGCCATATAAGATGAGCAGTGAAGTTATCAATACTCTTTATGCAGAAACTAATATCAAGACTTTTTTTTGAAGAACTTGAAAGAGTGCATCAGAGTGGGGGAAAATTGAAGAGAATACTACAAGAAGAAAGTTGAAATTAAAGTCTTGCAATTTTGAAAGCAGGCCTGGAGCTGAAATAATCGTATCAGAACCCCAATTGTCGGAATTTTCATTTATGGACTGAAATAAATCGTGTAATTCATTTTGTATTCATACACAGTTTCTAGGAGCCTGCTGTTATAGTTCCATCTCGTGGGAGCTAAACTTGGGGAATCATTCTCTTACTTCAGTATCTAGTGATTCTGTCCTCTTTGTAGATTTGGAAAAGAATGTCCCAGAGCCTGTGAGAGTGATGAAAAATATTTTACACTGTTTGATGTAACTAACAGCTTGTGATAGAACCAAGTTCAGTCTATGGGGTAGCAATGCACAAAAATTGCTTGGGGACATTTTTCGCACACCCGAACTTGAAGCCTGCTGTGTTGACTTGTCATAACATCTGCTCCATCGTAAGTCTGAGCAACTAAATTTTTCTCGCAATCAAAGTCCATCAACGTATTGAAAACATGCTGAATGGTCCTCACATTCCTAAAACCTAGGAATCTTTCCTCAATACTACTGTCAATGTTCACATACCAAATTACGGTAGACAGTTATGAATATGATTTTGTATTGATTTCCAAGATAATAGCGACAAAGGGGGCTTGGCTTACATCTTTCTTAATTTCTCGATACATGTATTCTGAAATATGATATGATGTCATTCTGAATATCACTTGAGAATCCTGGAAAAACTGTTGAATTATTTAAATAAACTTTTAGTTCGGGATCCATCTCTACCCTTTCGTGTATTAATTCAACATAATTTGTCTCTATTTATAGAGTTTACCGACTCATCATGGCCGCAAAAAGCTAGTTCTTGTTTCCCCAAGAAACACGCAACTTTAATAAAATGAGTACCTAATCACCTGTTTTTTCTAACAGTTTTATTGTAGGCCTCAATTGACAAACGTTAAGTGTTCATTCAAGCTACATTTTATTCGTACTTTCCCGAACTGCTTTAACTGGATTTGAGCTTGTGTATGACTTTGAGAAAGTGTATGTCTTTTTTTAGCTTTATGAAAATTAGTCAGATCATCAAAACCTGCTTTTTCCTCATTTGACAATAATAGACAGGACCAGCAAAACAACCACGTAACTATGATGTTGAATCATACATTTTCATATTAAAGTGCCGCGTAAATACTTCACGTCCTTTTTGTTGAATTTCTAGTTTTAGATTACCCAAGCACCTACCACTTTGAACAATATTCACTTTATCTTGGTAACATAATGAATTGAAACTCTTCTGCTCAATAAGAAGGTCAACTGAACAACAGGGAGAGGGGGAAGTGAGTTACTGCCACATGCTGGAAGCCCGCAGCCGACAACTGAGCTTCCTGCCTCCATATCAAACAACACTATGATCACTCACAACATATTCAGAAGAATTCCAGTCAGCATTCACTGAAACTCGTGAAATCATCTTAATACAAAGTTCTTAATTTTAACACGCAAACATCTAAGTAACCAAGAAAAATAACACTCAACATAGCACAAACATGCGAACGTGAACTAGCCACTGCACTGGGGTTAAGGAATGGGAACTCTTTGCTTTGTGTAGTGTTCCATAGGAGGTATGCTGGCAGTGGAGGAGTGAGGTGGGTCAGAAGTGGTGGCTAGGAGGAACGCAGGCCGATGTGAGCAGTGGAGGAGTGAGGTGGGTCAGAAGTGGTGGCTAGGAGGAACGCAGGCCGATGTGAGCAGTGGAGGAGTGAGGTGGGTCAGAAGTGGTGGCTGGGAGGAACGCAGGCCGATGTGAGCAGTGGAGGAGTGAGGTGGGTCAGAAGTGGTGGCTAGGAGGAACGCAGGCCGATGTGAGCAGTGGAGGAGTGAGGTGGGTCAGAAGTGATGGCTAGGAGGAACGCAGGCCGATGTGAGCAGTGGAGGAGTGAGGTGGGTCAGAAGTGGTGGCTAGGAGGAACGCAGGCCGATGTGAGCAGTGGAGGAGTGAGGTGGGTCAGAAGTGGTGGCTAGGAGGAACGCAGGCCGATGTGAGCAGTGGAGGAGTGAGGTGGGTCAGAAGTGGTGGCTAGGAGGAACGCAGGCCGATGTGAGCAGTGGAGGAGTGAGGTGGGTCAGAAGTGGTGGCTAGGAGGAACGCAGGCCGATGTGAGCAGTGGAGGAGTAAGGTGGGTCAGAAGTGGTGGCTAGGAGGAATGCAGGCCGATGTGAGCAGTGGAGGAGTGAGGTGGGTCAGAAGTGGTGGCTAGGAGGAACGCAGGCCGATGTGAGCAGTGGAGGAGTGAGGTGGGTCAGAAGTGGTGGCTAGGAGGAACGCAGGCCGATGTGAGCAGTGGAGGAATGGGCTGGGTTAGACTAATTTATCGGTCTCACTATAGATTGCATTCCGAGAACGAAATCCATCTTTAATGGAAATAGACGCAGTTCCATAATGAGAGAATTATGTTATTGGGCAAATCATAAAAGGAAAAATAAATAAAATAAAATCGTCAGTGTTAGAAAGGAGACGAGAAAGCACTGCTTCCAGTGTGTCTATGGATGCTTTGCCACTGCTGTCCAGATTTTAACAATTATTGGTTGATAATGTCATATTTATAACACGAAAATGTTTTTTTAAAAGAAATAACATGCTGTGAAAATTGCTTGCTTCAGAATATGGTTGCTAAAGTGATTAGGCCTCTCTGCATCTACATGGTGAACACAGTAATAGTTTAGGAATTACACTCCGCATGTTCACAATTTGAATAGTCTTCTTAGCTTCATTTCTTCTTTATTTATTTTTTTTTATTTTATTGGGTTATTTTACGACGCTGTATCAACATCTAGGTTATTTAGCGTCTGAATGATATGAAGGTGATAATGCCGGTGAAATGAGTCCGGGGTCCAGCACCGAAAGTTACCCAGCATTTTCTCATATTGGGTTGAGGGAAAACCCCGGAAAAAACCTCAACCAGGTAACTTGCCCCGACCGGGATTCGAACCCGGGCCACCTGGTTTCGCAGCCAGACGCGCTGACCGTTACTCCACAGGTGTGGACCATTTCTTCTTGATAGCAATGCTAGTTATTAGAGTAAATGTTAACTAACGTTAATCCGGTTCCGCCATTCAAAGAAGAGTGCTCCCTTTGCATTATTATCACTTTTACATTGTAAGTGTTTTGTGTTATTTTAATGAAGTTACAACATTTTTCTGGTTCGGCATAAACATGCCGAAAAGAAGGTGTACAGTCCAGGACGAATGGTTCAAGATGAAATTTCTTAAGAAAAAAAAAAGTCATATTAGTGAAAGGTATGTGTTTCGTACATTTTGCAAATGTGGTAATGTTGATTGTTCAAACAAATGTAAAGGTGAAAAACCCATCACTTACATAAACTGAACAGGTTCCTAGCTCATGCATTTAAGCCCACTACGTTAACCCTTACCGGCATCAGAAATGACATTGGTGTATCACTCTGTAAAAACATCACCATTCTTTCCGAAGTTCGGATTGCACAATCAAACTAAATAAGGTTTTCATGAGTTTAAGATAGCCAGGAAGGAGCAAGGCAGTATCAGAAGTATTAGTCCAACTTCAGTTTTGAACCGAACAATTGAAATTGTTAATAACATTTCGCAGTGGCAACTGATGCAAGTGACAAAGGTAACATCAAACGTTTCCCTATTTTACTTTTGTAGGCCTACTTCAGCTTAGAAAATGGAATGGAATCATGCTTCATTGATTTTTATGAAAACGGTGACAGGTTTTCTGAAGTAATATCTCATGATATATTAAAGACAATAAGTTGAGTGTTCATACTCAGCAGTTAATAAGCTACGACAAACACTGCAGTGTCACTGAAAAGCTGAAGGAGAAAAAACCTGATCTAGTGAAAGCCAACTGTTTGGTCCATGTTTTGCACAACTGTTCCAGATATGGCTGTATGAAATTTGTATATTGATATTGAAAACCTTATTCTGAAGATTAGCAGGTTTTTTTCTTTGACATTATGTATTCTGTTAATCACTTGAACACATCAAGCAAGGCTGTAGCACTAATGATTGATAATATAAAACAAAGAAAAGTCTAAAGTGAAATCAGTGCCATAAACAAAGGTAACTGCTGCCATCTCCCATTTGTTGCATAAACAATACGAGTCCAGGACTGATATTATTTATGCAAAGAACATGAAAATGAATGTGCAAACTTACTCATTTGAAATACAAGAACTCATGTTATTTATGCATCAAAACAAGCATCTACTGTATAGCCTACCAATTCTATATAGGACTTAACTTGATGTCGACAAAAATTGAACTCATGTTGTTTATGCAACTAACGAATCAATTGTTTTATTCAGTTTCACATGTGCAATATTCGGGTCGTTGATATCAGGAATTAATCTGTGGTTCGCAAATAGAATAGTCTGTGATTTATATGCATTTAGGTTAAGTCGAAATTGTTCAGACCAGAAAGAGATAGTCGAGAGTCTATTATTGCTATCACTCAGTCCAACGTCATCCGCATAAATGTGATATCTACAATTCCTTTAATATAGATAGAGAAGAGCAAGGAGCCTAAAATGGAGTCCTGAAGAATTCCTGCCTCTATAGTCTGCCAGGATGAAAAACGGTTATTAGATATGATGCTGCTGGCAACTAGTAAGGTAGGAGTGCATCCAGGTGGTAACACTGTAGATGCCTTTCTTCTATGAAATGATATATACTAAATGAACAGACATAATGATACCACACATCATGTGCATGCACGCACACAAATTTTCAAAAAGTGAACATCTGCGTGGCAAGAATTGGTTTCCTTTACAAAGAATGAATGTAATAAAACTGAGAGCAATTCCGGAAACTATTGACTTGTAAACGTTAATTTTTTGTGAATATTACAAATTAGGCCGACATTTTACCAACATATAAGCTGTGCTATGAACAGAGAAGTGAAGCACCATACGGTATCTCACTCATAACAGATTACAATAAATTTTGATGATGAAATAATATTACAAAATTATCAACAAAAAACTGGTAATATGTGTTTCATTTAGTTATAATCCATAGTAGCAAGAATAGCAGCCGAATTTTATAATTCAACATATAGGTTGCTAAATTATATAAGAATATATAATGAACACGCCAATTATCTTCAGAATCAGTAACAGTTCTACATTCTTTCCTAGGATTCAAAACTGCAATTATTGTTTAGTGTACAAAATGCATTTGAGGAGCATCGTTTCAAAACGTATTAAGTCCCCCAGTGGACGAAATTAAATTTGTTACTTTCTATTTATTTATCTTTCATGCTGTGAAGTCTGATGGTTCCAAGTCGTCATATTTGTAAACTGTGAAACCAGTACTTAAATATAGTATTTTGTAGTGTTTTGAAAACTTCTCCGGTTTACGAGTAATCCAGTTTTTCGTCGTTCGTGTAAAAAAAATTGTAAGCTGCACATAATACGTTTTGAAACGATGCTCCTCATTTATGATTTAGGTAAGGTACTTATTTCTTTTGCGAATGACATTATATACACACATACAATTTCCTCTGTTGTGTGCCTCAATACTCTCAAAATTTTTACATAGCTGTGACAAGAACAAAATGAAAAACATTTTAAATCGAAGTATACTATCATAATAAATGCAAGTGCAACATACAACATCTCACACTTTATTAAAATGCCACAAAAAATGCAATGTTTTAAAAGGCAAATGATATACAATGGATATATTTGTCTTCTCAAGCCAAGTATCACGTTTTTCTTCAATAAATACAAACTTTATTGTTACTGGACATTTTTGGCACAAATCAGAACATTTGGATGAAGATACGCAACAATAGAGTGACCTACATTTTGAAAAAAATATATATTTGCACAAATCTGTTGTTGGCTGGATTATTTAAATCAGAAAAAAATCAAGAATGCGATATCTGCACTCTGCTGTCATTTATAAGCAAAATTCGTTTGAATGAAACTAATTTATTTATTTTGCTTTGCAATATTAACTCAACTGCTAGTCTTTTACTAAAAATTGGTTAGTCTTTTTTTATTATTATTTGTGCTACTTTTTGTAATAGTGTGAATATGACAATATGTCTTGCATAAATTATTTAATACATAACCAAATTTACTTCAATGGTGAATATCTCGAAAACACGTTTTTATCGGTTGATCTCTTATTGCAACTCCATCCATTTAATCCCCTGCCAGATAAATTAAATGCCAAATATTTTGTTCAATGTCAAATTCTTACTTCTTACTATGCACTAGCATGATAGAAGTAGCAAAGAGTTTGTAGACTCATCATTACTTCTTTCTCGTTATTTTGATAGTCTTAATAAGAACTGTATTACTTTTCGCAATTCTTCACTTTTTTATGGATATCATTATTCAATTTTTATAACTTCTGAAGTCAGACATGCAGAGATAGGTAGAAAATGTGTAATACAAGATAATGTACTAATAACGTTTCCTTCATAATATGTGAATATTAGATGGAGTAAAAAATTTACATTGCATTTTAAAATAGTAAAATCCATTTGTAGCCAGTCTTAGAGCTGCCAATTGCATAAATTTCAAGCATCCAATATTTTATTACATGGGCATTATGACAATCAACACACTAATATCTGTTCCAGCCTCTAAAAGAAGTGCCTAGCTGCTATGCTACGGAAAAAGTAACCAATTAAGAAATGAAAACCCCAAAGTAAGTAAAATCATATTTGCCTAAATATAGAAAGGCGATACTCCCACCACACAAGTTACTGAAACTTCTCTAGAGAAACATGCTGATATATATAATGCCATTACACTGATATACTACCTTCACGGAACTTGCTCGTCCCAATTAATGCATTTACTAATACAGTATTTCCTTCTTTACAAAGTTTCTGAGCGTCTTTGAAGATGGAACCTATGTCTGCAGAATCCTCTGATACCAAAAATCCTTTCCCTCCATATCCTTTGGCGACATCTTGGTAGTCCGTGTACTGTAAACAAGAACATAAGGAATATATTACAAAATATCTCTCATGTTATTATTATCGATTACGAAATATTTCCTTACATATTATTTTTCAATTGTACCTCTGCTTTTCCTGCCATTATTCCACCATTTATCGACAATTCAATCTCACCTTCATCATTCTACCATCAATACTGTCTGGTGAATAAGGAGACTACATTACTACGTTATTATGTATCAACTACTGAGAAGCAGTGATATTGATGCAGCAAGTATATCAGTACAAATGTTCAGTCAATGGTTTGCTTGTTTCAAAGAAGACCACGGAGATCTGGAAGATGGTTTAAGACCTGGGCAATCACTTTCAGTCATAAGTGAGGCCTGTGCATGATTGGTTCCTTGCAGCTTGAGAGAAAATCAATAAATACGGCATACGAAAGAAATTGTTCTAAATGGGAAGAAAGCAATGGTGGACCATTGAGAAGATGAGAGAAGAGAAGAGGTTTCCTGCTCAGTGGCTAATTCAATCCCAATTTACGTTAAATAAGGTTCTGTAAAGTAGATTTAGCCAACACCCTTTCCCTTCTCTTTATTACTTTCTTTTTTTCCAACAGAAGACGAAGATAAAAACAACCTTCGAAACATCATGGAAATCAATGGCAGAAGTCCAAACTATATCTACATCATCTGAATGCTAAGGATATAATTCATATTCATAAACAAATTTTCAATCAATCACGACAGGTAAGGAAGCAAAATATCAATGTGCAGAATGGAAGTAGGAAAGCTCATGGAAAATGAAGTAGCTGAATTTTCAGAAACCCGAAAATCAAGACAATGTCGATTTCACAAATATGACTCCCTGTAAAGCTGACTTGAATAATTCCAAGGAAAAAAACTGTTCTGAGACCAGGTATCGAACCCAGGACCTTTAGCTGAGGACACCAACTCTCTACCAACTGAGCTACCCAGGAATTCTACCAGACTCCGGCTCAATTATTCCCTTTTATATCCACATATCTCAAGTGGGTTGACAAGACATCAAAGACGCAACATTGAGTGCACACTTTTTCTGTGTTACTTAAATTGTGGTTTTCTGTTAATGAACAGTAGGGTGGGAGTGAAAATATGACGTTTGTGGAATCAAAATGTAATACCAGGGAAAAGTTGTGGTTTGATATCATAAAGAACAGTGCAAAATATTTTTTCTCGAGCTTAATATTTAGAGGTGCTCGAAGAGCACCCACATTTTGAAATTTTCAGAAAATTTGTAGGTTCAGATTTTTTAACGAGAGAACATTCTCCACTGGTTTAATCTGAACAGGATATCAGGAAAATACTTAAAAAATACATGTTAAAAGACTCTGTATAATTTTGGTCCCCTGTTATTTCATGTTGAAATATACTTATAAGAAAATTGGGCATAATCACAAAACTCTTAGGTATGATATAATTAATATAATTAATGAAAATTCATTCTTCTTATGTTGCAGGGTATTTAAATCAGAATAGCTCTAATTAATGCAAGAAATCTGACTTTCTGCCCTGTATTCTGAATGCGGGAGGGGCTGAACCCATCACAATTATCTAGCTATCATGATGTAATGAAATATTATCTGTGGTCAAAAATGAATTAAAACCTGACTTAAAATCAAAAGAACCTACTGTTAGAGAGATTTCAGAAAGAGTTGCTATCAAAAGTAAGGAAATCTGGGTAAAGGGATCTATTCCGACAGTCAGTCATACAAAAATAGTACAACTGGTTCATGCTTATCATGATGAATGCAGAAAAATTCTGTATACTGCAACCCCAATTTAGAGTCTTCCACAGAAAGTTTAAATATGTGATCTTACAGCAATTCACTAGCTATATAATGGAAAATAAAATAGAACATATATAGAAAAAGGCAAAAAAAATTATGATTTTAAGGAACTTCAAAGCCCTTGGGGCAACTCAAAAATTAAAAATAGAAATTCCATACTTTTCACATTCCTAAGTTAAGTGAAAAGACAGATTTTTGCAACTATTATATTTAGAAAAAATATAAAAAAAACCATTTCATGTATAGATTTACTCCACCCTAATGAACAGTGACGTGAATAGCTCCCTGTAAAGCTGACTAATAATTTCAAGAGAAATTCCCTTGTCAACCCGCTTGAGGTATGTGGATATAAAAGGGAATAATTGAGCTGGAGTCTGGTAGAGTTCATGCATAGCTCAGTCGATCGAGCATTGGTGCATGCAGCCAAAGGTCTCGGGTTTGATACCAGGCCCTGGAACAATTTTCCCTTGAAATTGTTCACTGTCGATTACCTTCTATATTACTAGTAAGGATCGTAACAAAAACAACTTGTGCCACGTACTGTAACCGTCACTTGAGATATCACAAACTATGCTCAACCACCATATCCGCCAGATTTTGAAGTCCTGCAATTATTTCTTATTTTCAAAGGTAAAGTTGTTGCTGAAAGGAAAATACTTCATCCAAGGTACTGTGACGAGCTATCAATGGCTTCTTAACTGATCGTGTTAATTGTTGTTTTGAAGCTCATATACGCCTCTGTCACCATGCATGCCATATAAACATTTCACTTCTTTATTCTTACAATTTTAAGTTATTTCTCTGTGCTCTAAAGAGGGAATGCCGGATTAAGTCAAATCCATTTTACAGAGGAACAAAGAGAAAACAAAATGAGAAGAAATGAAAGCATGTTGTGTAGATCAGTTCCAATCAAATAAAACGGAATGTTCAAATCCACAACACTTCAATATTATTTTTAACAAACACTGCCCTAATACAGTAGAACCCCAATTATGTCACCCTATTAACTGACTGGCAGATTGTCCGACTGTCTTTCGCTCGCTCTTTTTTTTTTTTTTGATGCAAAATGAAATATGTGGTGCTGTACTCTATATTGTTGTTAGTGTTGTTTAGTCAGCTGTCTGAAGACAGGTCTGAACCTCACAAGTGATACCAACAAGGCACCACTTATGAGGCAACTAGGCCAGGAGATAATGAAGTAGTGTGGGTCCTTTCTCGAACTTGCTTTCAAAGATATGACCTAAGAACTTCCGCACAATTTATAGAAAACCCATGCACCATTCAGTACTTGTCCTACTGTTCCAGTGATCTTACTGCGTAACTTAGAGGTAAAATGTTTTCTACAGGTGTCAAAAGAAAACGAACGCGTTTGATAAGTATCTAAAAAGTACAAATAATTGAGTGGTTTGGGGAAAGGGAAACGGAAACCGTTACTCGTCACAAGACTGGCATTACAACTGTGCGCGAATAAATAAAATAAGAAAGAAAACGCGTTTGATAAATATCTAAAAAGTACAAATAATTGAGTGGTTTGGGGAAAGGGAAACGGAAACCGTTACTCGTCACGAGATTGGCATTACAACTGTGCGCGATTTAATAAAATAAAAAAAAAAAAAACTCGTTTGATAAATATCTAAAAAGTACAAATAATTGAGTGGTTTGGGGAAAGGGAAACGGAAACCGTTACTCGTCACGAGATTGGCATTACAACTGTGCGCGATTTAATAAAATAAAAAAAAAAAAACTCGTTTGATAAATATCTAAAAAGTACAAATAATTGAGTGGTTTGGGGAAAGGGAAACGGAAACCGTTACTCGTCACGAGATTGGCATTACAACTGTGCGCGATTTAATAAAATAAAAAAAAAAAAAACTCGTTTGATAAATATCTAAAAAGTACAAATAATTGAGTGGTTTGGGGAAAGGGAAACGGAAACCGTTACTCGTCACGAGATTGGCATTACAACTGTGCGCGATTTAATAAAATAAAAAAAATAAAAACTCGTTTGATAAATATCTAAAAAGTACAAATAATTGAGTGGTTTGGGGAAAGGGAAACGGAAACAGTTACTCGTCACAAGACTGGCATTACAACTGTGCGCGAATAAATAAAATAAGAAAGAAAACGCGTTTGATAAATATCTAAAAAGTACAAATAATTGAGTGGTTTGGGGAAAGGGAAACGGAAACAGTTACTCGTCACAAGACTGGCATTACAACTGTGCGCGAATAAATAAAATAAGAAAGAAAACGCGTTTGATAAATATCTAAAAAGTACAAATAATTGAGTGGTTTGGGGAAAGGGAAACGGAAACAGTTACTCGTCACAAGACTGGCATTACAACTGTGCGCGAATAAATAAAATAAGAAAGAAAACGCGTTTGATAAATATCTAAAAAGTACAAATAATTGAGTGGTTTGGGGAAAGGGAAACGGAAACAGTTACTCGTCACAAGACTGGCATTACAACTGTGCGCGAATAAATAAAATAAGAAAGAAAACGCGTTTGATAAATATCTAAAAAGTACAAATAATTGAGTGGTTTGGGGAAAGGGAAACGGAAACAGTTACTCGTCACAAGACTGGCATTACAACTGTGCGCGAATAAATAAAATAAGAAAGAAAACGCGTTTGATAAATATCTAAAAAGTACAAATAATTGAGTGGTTTGGGGAAAGGGAAACGGAAACAGTTACTCGTCACAAGACTGGCATTACAACTGTGCGCGAATAAATAAAATAAGAAAGAAAACGCGTTTGATAAATATCTAAAAAGTACAAATAATTGAGTGGTTTGGGGAAAGGGAAACGGAAACCGTTACTCGTCACGAGATTGACATTACAACTGTGCGTGATTTAATAAATAAAAAAAAACGCATTTGATAAGTATGTAAAAAGTACAAATAATTGAGCAGTTTGGGGAAAGGGAATCCATTATTCGTCACGAGATCGGCATGACAACTGTGTGCGATTTAATAAAAAAGGAAAACGCATTTGATAAGTATCTAAAAAGTGCAAATAATTGAGTGGTTTGGAGAAAGTGAAACTGTTACTCGTCCGGCATCAGAATACGAGAATGGCATTACAACTGTATGCAATTTAATAAAATCAGGGACAAAGTGTATATCCACTACATGAGACTACTATGCCTATCTTTCCTCAGACAGTCATCACAAGGAAAAACCAGACTTAAATTAGTGAACTTCTGATCCACTATCATGCTAAACACAACATCATGAATGAAATTACGAAAGTGTAAGTATTATGCACTTAATTTTTAAAAATATTTTATGGTACAAATTATCCGATTTTTTCAATTAACTGTTTGGTCCACCGCCTTCATTAAAATGGATAACACGGGTTCTACTGTATTGAACATATTAAAATAGCCTCCAATACTACCAAATAGCTATTGTGGGATTTTGATACTCACTTGTGCCAGGAAAATTGTACATTATCATAAGAAGTGTCTTGCAACTTATATCCATTACTCTGCTTTTGGTACTAAATCTGCATCTACTTTTTGTATTTTTTTACTTTTATGCTCGAACTTCCAAACAAATCTCAAAAGGTCCCAGTTCTAGACACACAGCTATACTCGCTAATATTAAACTTAAAATAATAATAATAATTTTGCTCCAATGTATTTCAAACCTAGTTGAAATTTCAAGGAAACTAAATTACGAGTCTACAGCGAACTGAGTCCATAATTGAAGAACCTCTGAATGAATCTGCACAGATCTAAAGAATTTTGTTAAAAAGTTTTGAACATGGTCAAAATTATATACAAAGAGAAATAATTAAAAATTACAAACCCTTATGGTGTACACAACTTGAAAACATGAAACATTTAGAGCAAAAACAAAAAGATTCAATAAATACCAAGAACTGGAGAAAATTAAGTGCTCAATTAAAAAAAAAAAAAAAAAAAAGAAATGAATACTATTAAAAGAAGGTATTTCAATAATTTTATACAACAGATAGCCAAAAAGCATACACATTTATACATAATAAAAAATGAAGATCACTCAAAAACTGCTTTTGTACATAGTATTAAACATCTTAAAAACGACAGTGAAACAGGCAACAATTTCAATCAACACTATGCTAATATTTACAAATTATGTACAAGTCCTGAAAAAGAATAAAATACAACTAAGAAAAAAAAAAAAGAATATATCAAGTTAATAACCCTTACTAACAAATGGCTTTTAAGGAACCCAGAGGTTCAATGCCACCCTCATACAAGCCCACTATCGATCCCTATCCTGAGTAAAATTAATCCAGTCTCTATCATCATATCCCACCTCCCTCAAATCCATTCTTGAAATAACAATTACAATAAAGAATTTATCATCAAAGAATTGAACAATGCTAATAATAACCATACCACTGATTGAGGTTCTGGCTGATAAGTACATCTATTATCAGACAATACATCTCACTTGACAATATGTGTCAGAGGAAGACAATTGTTTGTATCTATCTGAAGTCTGATTAGTGTAATATGTAGCTAATCGGCGATGTATGCAATGGAGAGGGAAAGGAACTGGCCACCCTACCCCATCATCTCCTGGCCTAGTTGCCTCATAAGTGGTGTCTTGTTGGTATCATTTGTGAGATTCAGACCTGTCTTTGGACAGTTGACTAAACAACAATAATAACCAAAGACTCAAAAAATCCCTCACTTTGTGCTTTCTTGGTTCAGAATTCACAGGAAATTCACTAATGAAGTAATGATTTGTAAGAAATTGCTGTTCTATGTCATTTTGGAACAGATACTGTAAACAATAATACTGATCATCCCATTCACTGCTAAAACTGTATTTTCGTGGCAGGTTCAGCCGTTATTAAAATCACTATATTAAAATAATAATTATTAATAGAAATACGGTACTCTACTATAATAATTAACATGCTGCTTGTTGTCACAATATACAACTAAGTGGAACTGCTTCTTGCAAGTGAACAGCCCATGGTAAGAAGATATTCTCTGAAGGGATGAAAGATGACTGGGGAGTACAGAAAATAGTGTGTTAGTGTGAAATTGAAGCATTACTCTCATGTTCAAAATAATTCATTAAATTTTTTAGTTAAAGTCAATGTCAGCACAGGGCAGAGTGACAAACAGTAACTTGGATTCTAACGACAACTTCCTCAACTGAAGAAAATTTTACTAATAAAAAAACACCCTTAGGGTTATTTGACACCGAATACTATTTAATTTTAAAAGGTGTTATTCAGCTAGTTTTTTTAGTGGGTTATTTTACGACGCTGTATCAACATCTTTGGTTATTTAGCGTCTGAATGAGATGGTGATAATGCCAGTGAAATGAGCCCGGGGTCCAGCACTGAAAGTTACCCAAGAAAAAACCTCAACCAGGTAACTTGCCCTGACTGGGATTTGAACCTGGGCCATTTGGTTTCGCAGCCAGACGTGCTAACCGTTACTCCACAGATGTGGACTCCATTCTTTTAAGCTTACAAAATTTCCTGTTTTGAACTGATAAATTTGATAAGTTTGCTATACTACCAGATTCAAAAGCAGCTATCATTACTACAGCAAAAGGCCTCAGGATTCTAAACTATTAATAAAATTACATAAAGGACTGGCACTTTATGAAAACAATAACAAAGTCAGAATATAACAATTAAAATTTACAATGCATCTAAAGCAAATGGGGGAAAAAATGGGAGATATATGCTGTACATACAGAGTGCAGAAAATTTACGTTGCAAAAGTCTGTGATGTGCAAGAGTAGATGTAAGATATTTATTTTTATTTTATTGGGTTATTTTACGACGCTGTATCAACATCTCAGGTTATTTAGCATCTGAATGAAATGGTGATAATGCCGGTGAAATGAGTCTGAAGTCCAGCACCGAAAGTTACCCAGCATTTGCTCGTATTGGGTTGAGGGAAAACACCGGAAAAAACCTCAACCAGATAACTTGCCCCGACCGGGATTCGAACCCGGGCCACCTGGTTTCGCAGCCAGACGCGTTGACCATTACTCCACAGGTGTGGACAGATGTGAGATAGGAAATTGGTAATTACAGTTGTAGAGCCTGGTTGTTTGGTGAAGTTTAAATTCACCACCACTAAACTGCGTCCATAAATAACAGGGGGCGACGAATCATACCACAGACATGTTTGTACACAGTATGACCAGGCATGCACATGGCCCGTGGTGGAGCAAGAGGAATCAATGACACATCGCATGTGAGAGGATCAGACATAATGCTGGTCACAAACGATTGGTACGAACTCCAGAGTTTGGTGAAGGAATTTTGCGTGAGTTTGAAGAAGAACCGTCAACAAGTACGCCATGGACTAGTGTACAATGTTTTACATGAATAAAGATGGCATCCATTCCATCCACACCAAGCGCAATCTCTGCATCCAGGCTGCTGCTCAGGTGCTGTGTTAGATCAGACATTGGAGAGGAGTACAATCATACCTAGGCAGAAAGAAACTCCCATGCTATTCTTGGAGTATAATTTACAGAATTGATGCAAGATGTTCCATTGCACAGTCGTGAATCCAACATGATGGTGCTCCATCTCACTGTGATATGCATGTGTGACATCACCTCAATGGATTAGCAGAGAACTCGTTGCTTGGCACCACAATCTCCAGACCTCATTCCTGTGGACTTGTTCCTGAGGGGAATGGTATACTCTGACCCTGTTGAGTTGGAAGAGAAACTCATTGTCTGCATTGCAGCAGCTTTGCAAGTCACGAGGAATCTTCAATCGAACCCACCACTGTCTAATCCGAAGATGTACACTGTGTGTGAGCTTATTGCGTGAGTTTCAGTTTCATTTTCAGTGCAGTATCTAGAAGACTAATTTCTATGGCTTCCTATCTCAAACTGTTTGTTTAGGTCTATTCTTTCATGTCACAGAGTTTTGCAACAATTTTTCTGCACCCTGTATAATTTAATAGCTGAACATTCACGAAAATCTGCGTTGGCTACATTGAGATTACTTACAGGCCGTGACTGCCTCAATATGCACTTACACAGAATCTCCTACATGCCTTTCCTATAATCTTAATGAAGATATGGGTCAAGATTATAATTTTCACTGTTCACTTTTACACAGTTTTCCAGTGTTCTTAAAAATAAAACAAAATTATGTTTTATTTAAAGATGCTTGCAACTGCCGAGGTTTTATCAGCATGGCCGGTGTGTTGGAATTTTGTCTTGCAGGAATTCTTTTATATGGCAGTAAATGTACTGACATAAGCCTACTTAAATGCCATCGATCTAGACTGGAAGAGAACCCGCAACCTCAGACACAGAAGGCCAGCACTCCAGTGTTCCTGCCAAATATTGGAGTGCAAGAGTGAATGATATAGTTAGCTGTTTAACAAGCAACCTTATCTTAATGTGTTAGATAAAATGAGTACATTCCTCATCTCTGGAACTATCCATTATTTTATACTTCTTTTCCTAATAGCTTTAAATAGCTCTCTCACTAATAGAAATTTCATTTAGCGGGGCAAATCCATTATGAATTTTGGACGGTTCCCTTCTGAGTAACCTACTGTAAGTTAGGATAGATTAGATCTTTATTCTGTGTTTATTTTTTTCAGATATAAACCCTAGTTCCATTAATTTTATAGTTCGTAATCCATATTCAAATGTTTGTTGGTTGGTTTCTAATGTCAAACAACTGACATTGAAGTCTTTGGCTCTTATTGTACTGGTCTCAGCATAATTGATAGGCACGTCGTATCATTACATAAGTACAATTATTTCACAAACGGCTCGTGACGAGCAAGATTTATAAATTGACATGTTCCCACTATTCTCCAATAAATTATCATCTCTCACTAAATAGTTGAGAACAGAATAATGACAATATGGACATAGAATTTTGACTTTATTTGTGACAAAGTATCTACTAAATGGGATCAATGGCTTTACTTTAGCAATGGAAACAGCACTTACGACATTTCTTGACTAAATAAATTCATTACTCTTGATCTGGGTCCAGAGCTGTTACGTCACTGAACCATGAAGCAGTGTGCTAGTTCAGATTTCACTTACAGAGAGTTTGCAAGCCACGCTGCTCCCAAACATAGGCACTTGTTCACGTTCAATCTGTGTCCAAGCTGCATCATTGCCGACCAAAGCAATAGCAGGAGCTTTGTGTCGCGTCATGGTATCGACTTCAGCTACGCTGAATCCACACGAACCATCTCCATAGAGTACCCACACTTCTGCATCTGGCCGGCAGAGTTTTGCACCCAATGCAAAACCACCACCTACACCAAGAGTGCCAAAGGCACCGGGATCCAACCAGCTTAATGGTGCACGGGGCCTAAAATATGGAGATATCATGCACTTCAAAATCTATTCTCTCCAATACAATTAAAAATACTTTGAGTGTTTTCATAATACTAAGATATGATCATATCAATGTTATATAAAATGCAAATGTCCTTATGAATGCAGTATCAAATCTCCATACTGGAAATATTGTACGCTGAACACAAATAAGATTGTGCACACGCTTCATAGCACAAATGACAAATGCTACATGTGAAACATCATGTTCTAAGCGTCTGCTGGCGGAGATTACTTGTACATATATGCTCGGCATCCTATTCCCCCCCCTCCGCAAAAAAGGAACAAAATTATATTAATTTATTGATATTATTATATTTTTTGTCACTGCCCCAAAGGAAAGTCAGTTGGTATGTTTGAGTGTGGTTGCAGGCCTCTCCCCACCTCTAAGAAAAAAAGAAGAGAAAATAAAATATAGGTCAGTCTTGAGTCTATATTTCGGTCTCTATGGAAGGAAAAAAAAAACCAATGAAAACAAAATAAAAACCTCTCAGTCTAGTTTCCTGCTCTGTGCTGGATCTGTAAATGACAAGATCATTCCCAAGTGTGCAAAACCATCAACCAGACACACTCTTTGTTAGCAGGTCGGGATTTCTAGTCTTCGTTCAGGTCAGGTGAATTTGGGGGCCAAGTTATCACCTGATCTTTTGCTTCTCTGTACAACATTTCTGAACCACTACTGAAATATGGAATATTTAAAGCATCTGCTGTAGTGAGGTAAGTCAAATTATTATTTTTTAATTCCATTTATTTATTAACCCTTAAACTGGAAGAACTCTATGTCTCACACTGTTATTTCTCGAACCGCGAGGGACTGCAAAGAAAATGACTAACACAATATACATATTATATTTGTTATTATTGTATAATTTTGCTTGAAATTATATTTTCCTACCAAAACCTTTCCTGTCATTTTATTAAAATTATAGCATAAATTTAAATACTGTATCCTATAGGTTACTTCAATTTAGGGGTTAATGATAGCTGTTCTTTTTTTCTGTATCTTATGCTATCACATGCTGGGAGTCAGCAAGCCGGAACTACGTAATGTAAAGATTATATAGGTGATGATTTACAACTATAACAATCATAAAATTAAGAAAACAGAATTGTTAAAATATTAAGCGAACACTCAAAATACTAAAAATATATATAGATAAATAAAAATCACCTTAGTACGTAAGCTGCAGTGCCAACAAAATCCCCTCCATCAGCAATCAATACAGCATTATCAGGCAAACATTTCTCTAATTGAAACAGCAGCTTCAATGGATTTAAATACTTATTTGCTGGTTCCAATGACATCTAAAAGAACAAAATGAAGCAATAATTTCAATATTTCAGATTATCAACATAACAAGGAATCTTAATACTTCGAAACTTAAACTATGAGTAAAATATTGGAGTAGTAAAATAAAAAGAACTCATTAAAAACTGTGCATTGTATAGTGATAGCAAACTTAGTAATTTCTTCACTGAAGTCTCTGAATGCAGCACACTGAATAACTATGCATGATACTTGATATATTCTTTGTTGGTGAGAATGGCAAATATTGCGAAAAATGTTTAGTCAAACCTACTGACGCACACGTACCAACAGAGAGCTGAACATTTGGCACTCCATCTCTTAAACATAATCCAACAACCAATGTGAGACAAGTGCTTCCTCCTACCGGCGGGTAGTAGAAACTTTATTGAAACATGCTGAAATCTGATCCCGAGAAGTTATAAATTAACAGTGAAACCTAAAGGAAATGATCAGTCACCTGAATCAATTAAGATGCATCTGACAAGGAAAGTACCCCAGTCCGTAAGGCTAAAACCGACTGGAAACGCATTTAAAATATAATGTCATACCTGTTCGAATAACTATCAATGCCATTCATCAGTAAAACTACATGTGCAGCCGCTAGTGCCTTCTGAAGGTTAGCATACTAACCTTGCTGCATCATAGCTGTACAGACAGTACGAGCGAGACTGCTGTGGTGTTCGGTAGTGAAGTGCATGTACCAATGGCAGACATGAGTAGGCTGAAGCCAATTAATCCTTTGAACGTTGTTTACCTGCTGCGCGAAAAGGTACCTCGAACTTACACACTAGCTAATGAGGATGTAATTGGAGTGGAGGCTGAGTCATTTGCATGCATGTTACATGACATAATGCAAAAATACTACGGAAATACATACCAACACATTGGATGGGAATAGTGATTGTGAGTCTGACGGCGGAGAAGAAACAGCACATGGGTATGAGAGTTCCAACAGCAAATGAAGGAACTGCAAGTCACCCCTAAAATGTGCTACAGTGTATTGATGACCTAACATTGGACAGTATTTATGAGGATTATTTTAATCGTGGTTACAATTCTTAAAGGAAACTAATGAACCATGAAATCTGCATTCGTTCAAAATCCAAGAGCAAGATAATTTTAGATTATGTGACGTGCAAAAGGCAAGACCCAGGCCACTTCAAAAAACATAAAAATTGAAGGCTGTAAAAGAGTCTATAAGAGCACAGTTTGACAGAGCCAGAAACTATGATCAGTAGTCCACTACTGGCACATTCAAGTGTGGACTCTGGAAACTGCTAGAGCAATTGCTCTGGACAATTTTAAAGCTTCTTTGCACTTCGTCAGTGGCTTCAAAGAAAAATATAACATTTCGTCCCGGCATATCACTACGTTCATGGCTCGCAAAGAGATAGAAGGAAACCATATTATTAGGCAGAGAGCAAAAACATGTTCATTAAAGACAAAAACATAGAATAGTGGAATAGTGACCAGAGCCAATTTTTTTATGAACTATCGTCCTCTTCAACACTATCACACACAGGTGAAAAATCAACAGCTGGTGTGGTACAGTCTGTTCATAGCTCCACACAGAGTTACACAATAGATGTGGCTGTGTCCATGGATGGTAGATTAGCGAACAAGCTTTACATTTCTTAGCAGAAAACACAGGGGATGTTTGGTCTGCAGGTTGCAAAGAAACTAGCAGCAATGTGTCCACGGAACATCCATGTTGAAGCAAGTAGAAGTTGAGACGGTTCCTCGTATAGGATAAGGAGATTTTCATTAGATTAGTATTTCGTGTTAATATTCTTATATGGATAGGATGCGCGGACGTGTAAGTTAGTTTCAAAATCTGAGACGGAAGTAACAGGTGGACAGGAAGGCCGAAAGGAAGCCAGGCTGACAGGAAACATGTGTCCAGGCGTGGAGTTGACTGATGAGGGAATGTATGGACTTTGCCTGCGGGTGGTCAGTAAGATGACGCCAAGCCAGGTTCCAAAAGAGATGATCTGGTATATGTCAGAGAATTGTCAGGACGCCGGAAGTAGGAGATGTTCTAGTTAACGAACAATTTTTGAAGAACGCGTCTTAAGTGACGTAAGTGTAATCATGGCCAATCAGGATTCTTAATAGAGACACGTGATATATAGATAGGAGGGCGAAATTCTATGTTTGGTGGTTGGAAGTAGGGGATAGATTTGACAGATAAACAGAAGGCATATAGAACGCGTACGGAGAAGTTGCACTCCACATATTCTCGGCAAACCTAACTCGGAAGTATAACAATTTACGGACTTAGAATTTTTTAGTGGGTGTAGTAAGAAGTCGTGTGTTGCATTATTATTATAAGTCTGAATTCTTTCCTCTCATCACGTTATCAACTGTCCGTTTTATTACTGGTGTTTTATAGTACAAAATATATAATTACGTGAACTCAGAAATTAGTATACCAACTTGCGGGAAGTGAGAGCGAGATATTATACACTTGGACGCGCATTTCTGCTAATCTGAAACGAACACTTAATAATAATAATAAACGCTTTCATAGTTCTTACCAACAACTTCTGGTGTGCGCCTACATCATTTCAACCTACGAGCACGTCTCCCAAACCCCATGTCCCGACCGTTTTGCAGCTGACCTGGGAACCTCATCCTCTACCGGAGTAATCTCGAGGAGGCTGGCGCCCAAATTAATCAGTGTACGTAGTTAATTATTGACATCGACGTGCCATCCTCGAGATACTTTCCATATATGACGGAGCTGGCAGCCGAGGGCGACGACGACCAACAACGACGACGACCGCATCAAAGTGTAAAAATGACCAAAGAGCACATGAAAAGCTTTTTACATTTGATCCTACATTAGTGACATATATGAAGAGTCCACTGTAAGAATGATGGATGTCAATTGGAATACATTTTGCAGGAGAAGCAATTGAAAGTTTGAAATGCTTAGCGCTCAAAGCTTAACTGTGATTTCCGATCATTACTGGACAATGACTATCAGTGTTAATGCCATATAACTCTCTACGTACATTCTATATGTCTTAAGCTATGCATTGACAGTCTTGGTTCATTTTCGACAAGATAGTGACATCCATCATTCTTGCAGTGGACTCTTCATATATCTCTAAAGAAAAGGAAATAGTGTAATTAAAATCTTCTAACAAGTCAAGCACAGAAATAATTCCAGTATTTATTAGAAACTTCAGTTTTCAACAAATCTTTAACATGATGAATCTTTAACACATTCAGATATTTTTCCCTCCCGTAACACATAAAATAATATTCAACTCCAGTGTTACTGTCAATCCCAAAAAAAAAACGAAAGATGGTTTTTAATTAAATACAATTGACTTGACATACTCTGGAATAAATTGTGACGAAGTCTCAGGTAGTGAAATTTTAAGGATTGATGTGATGCTGTAAGTCAGACCATTCCAAGTGGGCAGCCCCCGTGATGCCCCGTGGCTGCCCTGGGTTTGCTGGAGCCATGCCAAGCCCCGGAGGGAGACAGTGAATGAGTGGGAAAGAGACGGAATACCGATCGCTGAGAGGGTTGCACGCTGCAAGAGGTAGAGTGAGGTATATATATGGATGGCACATTTTATGACACATAGAAAGAATTCAAGAATTATAACAATTGGTCATTACAAAATAATACAACAAAATAAAATTGTCCTTTTTTTCTGTAGTTAGGAAGACAATAATGACATTTCTTTGATTTCTTTCCCTTTCAGCTATATCAGGGAAAATTGTTTGAGTAGAATGAATGCATAACATGGCTTCCAACACAACATCGGACAAACATGACCTAGTTTTACTCTTATTCAGGTTCATGACTGAGAATATGTGTTCGCGAAGGTATATACAGACAAACATAACAATTAACTTGCATGTCAATACATGGATAAATGGAAACTCCTTTTGTTCCAAGTTCTTATAAAATGCAACGAGGTTGCCTGGAATACTGTAATATTTATCTTTCAAAATTGTGTGACACTGAAGCCTTGTCATTTCTCTTTGGAATTTGACTGGAACCTGCTCAACATTTACAGAAAAGAGCGTCATGAAAATGTTCACAAAGTTTCTACACGCGGCGACAGATTGTTTGTGGAGAGAGACTAATTGACTCAATTAACGTCACCAGGAAAGGACACAATATCTCTGAAGTTGAAATCATGCACTCCTTTACAAACATTCCTTCCGTAAAAGGCTGGCTACTTTTGGCGATATTTAGGACAACAATATAGCTTGCATGGACAGCTCTTTTGGAACTTGACTCAATGTGCTGCGAAAGAAAGGGAAAAATAATTTTTAATGACTTCACCACTATACGAAAAATACATACATAGTTAAACGGACAGAAAATCCTTTAACAGTTTAACAAACGTTTTTATAATAATTCCCATATATTGTTGATAACTGTTCAAAATAAACTTACTATAACATAACCATTAATTTAATGATATTGCCCTTAGAATACTTAATTAGTTGAAATGATATTTATTTCGTCATAAGAAGACTGCATTTCGACCTTTAGTTTCGTTATTAATGGCTTCCTCTCTTCGCCGATAATATGAGCGTGGGTATCAGAATGTTTAACTTCAAAGTGACGCTTAATGCTGTAAGGTTTTGTCGTACATTGATATGACATATTAAACACTGAACATTGTTGTCATCAGATTAGACAAGATACAAGTCCTTCCAAGAGCAGTTAAATCCTGAACTGACTATCGATGCACTTCTCTTCATTCTTATTCAAACTAGTTAAACACAACAAACAATAGTACACCATATGGATGAATGAATGATTGAACGCATAATCCAGCAATGCATGCAGAATATCATCGAACAAATGAGTAAAATTGATGATCGTATGCATTCGTACATCACCACAGCTGCAGTGACAGAGAGGAGTGGGGGGCCGCCCAGGGCGCCCTAGCCCTCAAACGCTGTGTTGGAATGGTCTGCTCTAAGTCCTATTTGTTTTCTGGCTGAAGTGTGTTCCACAGTTCACCTAAAATACAACACTTCACAGCCAAATCTACATCTGAATTAATAATTCACTTCATCATACCTTAAGATTCTGTTCTTCTTTGACTTCATCCCTATCTCGAAGCTGTTGAATCCAATCAGGTGAACACTTGAAGTCCATTAGATACAAGGATAATTCTTGCAGGAAGGATCCTACATCTGCACATACTGCCAATTCAGGTTTCCAGAACATGTCGGAGTTCTGAAAAAGTACATATTATTTTATCTCAATATAAAATGTCATCACAACTATTGTAGTCACACAGCTTTGCTATGAGAATTTGGAAAAAGGAATGCGTATGCTCCATGTACACTAATTACCTCACTGTAACTGGAATGGTGAAATTACACCATTATGAATACTTTACTTACTTATGGCTTTTAAGGAACCCGGAGGTTCATTGTCGCCCTCACATAAGCCCGCCATCGGTCCCTATCCTGAGCAAGATTAATTCAGTCTCTACAATCATATCCCACCTTGCTCAAATCCATTTTAATATTATCCTCCCATCTACGTCTCGACCTCCCCAAAGATCTTTTTCCCTCTGGCCTCTCAACTAACACTCTATATGCATATCTGGATTCGCCATTACATGCTACATGCCCTGCCCATCTCAAACAATAACAATATAACAATAACAATAACAATAAAAAAGGAAATTATTGTAAAAATAATGTATTGAGAAGAGAAAAAATCTAGCCTCTTGTTATGTTCGGTAATTTATTCTCAAAAACAAAATACAGACTGTGAGAAGCATAATGAGTTGTAACTTTGTTATACTTCCATAAAACAGGTTCAGAATTCGTCGCATCAGTTCAGGATACCATACAAGAATTCTATCTTATTAAGAAAGTGGTATGAACAGTTCGGAAATTAATTTCAGATTTTGCATAGAAAACTGGAATGTGGAGCAATTTATTTGTCAATCCTTAATCTGTTAAAAGCAATGCAGGTCCGTTTCAAAGAAATGCAAAGATAGAGGAACCTACTTACTGAGAAAGTGGACATCATGGACTGAAACACAAAATATATTGTTGCTATGAAGCAGTTTTAGATATGTAAACATTGACGAAACATGAATTGATGATAAAATCATGATTTGTAAATGATGACAGGAGGCGATGTGGAAGGTATAAAAGCATGGGAAAGTATATAGAAGGAATTCATTGTTATACAAATGAGTATCTGTCTGAGCCTAAGTTAGTTTACAGAGGTGGGATATCCATGGCAGACTATAAATTGTAATAACTTCAACAATGGACACAAAATAAGTTCTGATTAATTTCCATGAAAAATAAATTTTATAATGGAAAACTCTCCATATCTTTACAAGTAGAAGAACTACCTACCATGTATGCTGTTATGGTTACAAAGTGGAGTGGACTGTAATGTAATTGTGAGTAGAGCTACATTTCTCAACTTATTAAGTCTCCATAAATCAAAGAGAACCGAGTGTCCTGCTGCCCTATAACTATCACCTCAACGGCCTAAAGCAAAGTAAAACATTTCATTCACGATAAAGAAAATGACGGAAGATATTACATGATTAACTTGAAAAGACTTTCTGCTTTTACAGCAGAGGATTGGTGTTGTGTGCTGGAGACATGTTACCACATCGGAGGAGCAATACCTACAAAAGGCTGGCCATTGACTAAATAATCGATTTAGGCCCCACAATCTGCTGTCATGGATTTAATGATACCAGTCACAACAAGCTCAAGCACTGCATGCAGTCAATCGCCCCCATTCTGGGTAAAAGCAACCGCCAACAAACCACCTCTGTTCCTATGATGACTGGGCTTCATATCAGAGAAGCTAGGATATGCATTTGAAACACCAGAGGCCTTAGATGGATTTTCAGGAAGCTATTAACATAATATATAAGCTTTTGTCATCTGCAACCTATGTAAATTTTAGTTACACAGACTTAAGAATTTACAGATAAACTATGAGAAGCTGTAGCAGACACACTTAAGCTGCATCTGCACGGTCCAATTTTCCATATGTGTACACATGCAATCTGGGAAGAATAATGACACAAAAGTTTAAAACTCGCGTTCAATTAAGATGCGCCAGTTTGAATGTTATCACTGCGTGTATATATATATTAATTAATATTAAATATCAATCTTAAATACATAAAGTTGAAATGTGTAGATGCACCTTTACTGACTGGGATCCTTGCCGATAGGTTCATAGTCGCCAGTGACATCAGAGTGAAGCATGCTTATTTGGAACAATCAGGGAGACAGACTTTTTAAAAAATTCACAGGAAACAGATTCGTCATGATGACATGCCTACCAGATGCTGCTGATCGGATTGCTGGCACACAGTCACACTGTTAGCTGGTGAGGAGGTAGTGGGTTTTCAGCTCTCTCGGAAGATTCTTGTTCTGGAGTTTCTGCTTCATGAAGGGAAGCACAATGGCCAATCCTAGATCCTTCAAGTAGTCCTCTTGTATTTTTCCGTTGCTTCTTTCATTCGGAAACGGCATATGAGACTATGATGAGTTGATTGCACCTTGGTCCAGCATTCTATAAAAAAGTCTCAGTGGCCACATCTTCTTTTTCTTGCCGTAGTATACAGATGACATAACTGATCAAAGGTGTTCATACCTTCTTTTGTTTCATTGTAAAAGTGAATTATTTCAGGCTTTTTGCTGTCTAAAATTTATTTTGCCACTTGCGTGCATTGTGGAAAAAGCAAGAACAGCTTTTCCTATTTTTGGGATTAAAGAGACTAAGGTTTTATCTTTGTCATATGCAAACTTTGATGAACTTCTTGATTCTTGGTAAGAATAAAACTAGGAGGGATCTCCTTTTTATTAGTCCCTACTGTTCCTACCATGGTCAGTTTAAGGTCAGTTAGCATCATATCAGCAAGTGGTACAGACGAAAACCAATTGTCCATTGTAATGTTCCTATTTGTTCTGTGAATGGTCTCAGAGTTCTCACATAGAAAGTCGGAACAAATTCTTGAGCTCCTTTTTCAACTCTACCAACATATGGAGAACCATTTAACATGTAATAGTTTCTTGCATCGCATAACATAATCTTCGAACCATATTTATCTGGTTTATTAGCAATATAAACTCTAAATGGGCATATTTCTCTGAATCCTACCAGTTGCTCATCAATAGTACACAGATCAGACAGAACAAAACTTTCTTTGCAATTAGCAATGAATTTATCCCACAGTTCACGGATGTGTGCTAGAGGATCAGTGGCTTCTCTCCATTCTAGAAGCTTTGTCATCGAATCCTAGACATAACGTAAGGAAAACAAAACGAGGCACAGACATGGTACCGGTAGCTCTAAATATTCCAGTGTCAAAAGTGACGGATCATAGTTCTTCTGTAATGTTTTTTTTAGTAGGTTATTTTATGATGCTTTATCAACATCTTAGGTTATTTACCATCTGAATGAGATGGTGATAATTCCGGTGAAATGAGTCCGGGGTCCAGCACTGAAAGTTACCCAGCATTTGCTCATATTGGATTGAGGGAAAACCCCGGAAAAAACCTTAACCAGATAACTTGCACCGACCGGGAATCGAACCTGTATTGGTTTGTCCACACTTCACTTCCTGCCAGGTAACACAAACCAATAAACGCATTTATTTCCATTGTATTCATAGGACCAATATAATGGGCAGTTGGGTGGTAAATTGGAGCATGCCTAGATATTTTTTCGTTGGTATGAAGAACAATGAGATCTATAACAGGTTCCACAAAGAAAATATTCCAACTTTCTTCTATTGTAATAATTTTCTTTGCTTCATCTTTCAGTCCCGGCATATGAAGTATAATATTGTGAGCTGAAGTACGTCCACGATGAGAAGGAGTTACTACAGACCATCGATGTCAATCTTTAACTTTCAAAATAAATCCTTAACCTTCAATATAATTGTGTTATCGATATTTGTTGCACCGTTTTTCTTTTCATTGTAACTACTGGCTTCGCCCACTTCTTCGTCACTCTCATATTGAATTTCAACTTGTTCAAGATTGCTATCACTTACAGGAGCATCTTGAACAGTTCGAACTTCACTACAATCAACTGAATCATCTCCTAACAAGAGAGGAGCAATCTCCGATTTGTTCATTTTACTTGACTAACTACAACTGAATTAGAATGCTAACAGAAACATACAACAATATTCCTAATTCAAATTGTGTGCATAAATGTGACTAACTATTATTTTCCAATGGTAGGATAAAAAGAGAGATTATCTGAGGAAAAAACTGAATCGTGTAGAAACAAATTGTAAGAATAAGAACATCACAGATTAATATAAGGGCATAAAGGAATTTAAGAATGGCTATCAGGCAAGGGTAAACATGACCAAGGATAAGAATGGTGACTTGTTTGCAGTTTTGGGCAACTACCAAATGTACAATAAGGTTCAAGAAGAATGTCTAAGTTCCAGAAACAGAACAGTGTGCATGCCCGCATACTTGAAGCTCCAGTTCACAATTAAATCCTGTAAATGTGCTGTAAATGTGTAAATGTGAGTTTGGAGATAAATGAAAATTAAACTTCGGACCCTTATTGCAAATAATTTTCTACACAAATAAAACACATCAAATGCTAGTATTCTTTGATTTTGCACACTCACTTATATAATTTAACTTCTGTGTTCATCTGGGGAACAAAATTACATCTGCACAAAAAAAAAAAAAAAAAAAAAGAAAAAGAAAATGACTTATCACCCTTTACCCGAATACCACGAATTTATAGCTTAAGTTGTGATATGACAAATTAAATGAACTTTAAATAAATAAGTCACGAATGCCTCTGAACAACTTCAGTATTTATCACCTTGTATAACTGATCCTTATCCCTGTTCACTGCTATGATAGGAACATGACGAGGAAGAACGCGCCCATAGGAGAGTCTGAAGTCACAAACGGTGCCAGCCATAATAACCAAGTCAGCCTCCTTCAGGGCATCTTTCCGCTGATGTCTCATCTGAAGAGGGCTATTCTTACCCAGCAAACCTCTTGACATGCCCCCAAGATAACACGGCACACCAAGTGCCTCCACACTTCTGCGGATTGTATGGACGTCAGTTGGTGGTAATGTTGCCTGACTTCCAAGCAGAAGCAATGGACGCTTTGCTCTTGACAGCAATTCAGCACAAACCTGAACTAATGAGATACATACAATAAAAAAAATTTAATAAATAAACATGTCTTAAATGAGATGCAGAATTCCTCAAATTACAAATTCTATTACTCAGAAGTTAGAATAACAATGAATCAATAATATTACCATTTGAGCAATTCCAGAATTCCAGCGGTAACAGACTGACAGTAAGACTTATTTCATGTATAATGCTGTTACTAAAACAAAAGGATTGCAGTTATAACTTACAAAATAAAATAATTATATTCATGCCTTTATTGTTATATAAATCTTAATATATAAAATTGAATGTGGGTATGTATGTATGTATGTGTGTGTGTGTGTATGTTCTCTATACAAATCTACATGCTTCGACCGATATGTGCCAAAGTTTGCACATTTAATCTTCATAACCACGAGAAGAACATAGGCTACATTAAAATTGTGCAAATGGAAGTTAAATTCATTAAAATTATAAAAAATAAAAATAAATAGATCAAAACTTCATGCATAATATTAAAATGCAAAATCTTCTACAGTCAATTGTTTTTTATTGTCGTCTGTTATATTCAACATCGACTTTCACGAGGCCATGGAAATTTTAACACGAAATTAAATTACATTGTTGTTACAGATCATGAAGGCTAAAACTAGATAATTCATACAATAAGTATCTTTACGCAGTCCAGGACAGTATTATGAATTCCTCGATGCAGTTTTGTAGATAGTGAGCAAACTGTTTTATACAACTGAATTCTAGAATTCTTTGAAACTACAAGGATTGCTACCACATAATTTACTTAATATTGAATAACCAATAGTACTATTGTGAAATATTGACCCACCAAAATTATGCACGAATAAGAATTGTGTGAAAAACTCAAACGAAATGTAATAGAATTGGCAATATTAACTGCAAAAATAAAAGGAGATGTTTTTATTCCACGTATTGCTAGGATACTCATTCAACTGTAATTTCAATGCCACAAGCATTTGTAATGGCCATATTAAAATGAAGCTCAAGGACAGTTGCTCAAAGTTGCAGACATTAACTTAAAAACTGCGTGTTTTTCACATCCTCAACTATATTTTATACAAGAAGTGAAAAAAAAAAGATTTTACACATATCAATAAGCAATTCAACGATACTTTTGTCATGTTGCTAATGTGGTATGTGAATGTACACAAGCCTACTGAAAATAACATTGTATTAATTCTCAAAATATTGTTGTTCAAATTGCAAATTTAGTATGTTAAGCGTTGTGGAAATAAAAATCTCTTAATTTCTAAAATACCGGTAGGCCTATACGTTTCTCAGAATATTAGTCTTTATGTTAAAAATGACTTATTGCGAGTTTATATTGTATCTGTATTCTGTGTGTAAAATTAGAATTAATATAATATATTCTGAATTTATGAGATATAGTTTCAAGTTATATTAAAAAAAACTGGGTATGATATAAGTGGGTGTACAGCGTTCAAGAGGTAAAAAAATCTTCCAATATAAATTAAATTATATATGTATATATTGATTCAATGCTGAAACTGATCAGAAAGAGGAGAAGGAATTATATTTCCGTTGGGTTTTACTTTGTTTATAGTTTGATTTTTCTATTACTTTATTTGTATTTCTGGTGGTGCGGAAGAGAAGGCCTAATGGCCTTAACTACACCAGAATAAATAAATAAAATAAATAAATAAATAAATTTAAAACAACAGTTTAACGTCAGGCACATGATGAAATGTTTTCTTTTCGGTACCTGATTTACAACTGTTTTAAATTGAGTTAATCCTGGCAGGCATTTGGCTAAGGAGTTCATTAATTCATGTAAGTGACGTTAAGTAAAGAATCATCTTTATGGGCGAGGAATGCTTAGTAAAGACAATTCGTTTTGGTTGTGTATAGTTAGGTTTCCGAGATTTTCGAAAATTTAATAACCAGTTTAATTAAAAATAGAAGCAGAAAGGAAAACCCGGGCAACGCCGGGTACTTTCAGCTAGTACTTAATAAGTAGTTCTTTTTTAACAAAAGGCTTTGGTAACAGACTGACAGGGATGTCCACCCAAAACTGCGTAGCTAGGAGAACGTAAACAGAACTCTCTGAATTTATTTTGAACACAAGCTCTTTCAACATTATATTTATAACAATTGAATTCTGCTCATTAAAAATCAATAGTTATGTTTCTTAATTCACACAAAACTAAACTGAGTAATAAACCGACACATCTTATTGTTAAAATCGCCAAGACTCAACAAAATTATCACATTCTAATGGCATACTTACTGCTCTTGCAAAGTTTTCTTGAAATTTAAACTTCTTATTTATCCTGAAAGATAAATTGGTCCATGAAAACAAACTTTTTTTTCAACAGTATCTTCTTCACCTGGTCTAGACCAAAAGAAATCATTGACAGATAAATGGAGAAATTTAGTTTTGACTCTGTTCCCACCCACTAAAATAATGCGACCAATATAGAACTGCTCAACATAATGGATCGAATAATATTTTTCAGTTTCAAACTGCTGGACAAAGCTATCAGTGTGCAAGTACTCATTACACTTCAAAGTAACGCACTAAATCATGCACAGCATGAATACCATACCACTGTTCATCTAGAAGTGGTGTAACAGGATTGATGTCAGCTAGAGGCACTTCACATACTTCAATTTTGCTTTTTGTTTTTTCTCTTGTAAGAAAAGTGAAGAAAGTCGTGAGCACATTTTATCTGAGTTTTACTAGTGAGACCTAATTCGCGTATCTTCGCTTGACTTCTCCTCCACAGAATAATGCCACATCATTTGTACTTCTGCTTGAAATGTGAGAGAGCCCCACCGACGTTTCAATAATAGAAGACAAATATAAATGCAGTGCATATTTGTCATGTTCAAAAGATAAATTCGACTTTTCCTCACATTCATTCACAACATCAGTAAATATTGTAATCTGAGCAGATTGAATTTCATCCTGCTACTTACAGATAAAATTTTCGGAAAAATCAGTGTGCAGAACATCTCCATTATTCAGATTGTGAATGGCATGTTGAATGCCAAATGCAGTTTACGCTTACTAAATGTGTGGTACAAAAGCTGTGGCACATACAGTTTGTAGTATATGCCTCAATAGAAAAACAAATTTAGACCTAGAAGTATCAAATGTAGAAAAACTGACACTTTACGCTGGGAATTTTTCACTAAATAGTTCATATGCTTCCTTGAGAGTTGTTAATAAGTAACATTTCTGGACACTTTTCCATACAGTTAGACAGGTGCTTGCCATGAAATTTAATCATGGATGTACAGGAGTCTTCACCAGCTGATGCACTGCTGCTCTCTGCTCTCATACTTTAAGCCCTTCCTTTCTTGCACGTCATTTGCGAGGTGTGCAGGTAACCCCACTGAAGTGCCTTCCTGTATGACTGCCGTGTTGTGATGCTAGTGTGCTAATCCCACTTGGTGTTTCTTTTCAAATTGATTAGATTTCTTTAATGGTCTTTCCATTCTTTTATAGTCTCTGTTCTTCTTCGTCGATAACCTCTTTCCTCTGTCACTCAGTTGGTTTCTCTTAATTCTGTGGGCCCCTGCATCTTTTCTCCTACCTTCCTTAAAGTCCTTTTTCCTACAGTCTTTATCTGTAATTTGCTTGCTTTTCTGCTGAACTCAGCTTTCCCATGCTTTTTCATAATGTATTTCACTTACGTTTTAATTATGTATCTTCAATACAGATAATGTAATTATTGTTTGAGCAGTGGGAGCAATTTTGGAGTATTAAAAAAGATTCCCACCTAATACAAAAATTCTGTATCACTCAGACATGGTTTGTCCTAAGTTTTCAATGGTTCATTGAATTTCCTATAATTTTCTTTTTAAAAACATTATTCTCTTTCACTCGTAAAAATGGAGAATATATGATTTAGCCATAATCTGCATACCAAACTTTGGTTCTTTTGTGCTCATATCGATGAACAAGTTACTTATAAAGTATGAATTGCTAAAAGCAGGACTGAGCAGTGACGGAGTGAGGGGATGAAGTCACTACAGCGTACTTGTAGCAATACAGACAGGAGTGGAAGTTCCTACTGAACCACTACTTCCTCACGCCCTCCATATACTCTCTGCATTCCAAAACTGCAGTTGTGCTGTGTATTTAAGGTAAGTTCGATAATGCTGAAAAATATAAATTCTTCCGAATTATTTGAACCCCCAAGAAAATTGGCTACAAGCCATCAATCATGCAGTCAGGCTGTCTTAAGAGAATCCTGCTTGTTTACATTTCATCATATATTAGCTTTACAGGAAACTTTTATTACTATTCCGATAACAGATTGACAGCAATAGAGAAAGCAGTCTGAGTTTTAAAATTATGTACTATAACTGGAAGCCTGTTGGGTCTTGTTCACTTTGCACAATAGCACTATAATTATTTTACTTCCACTTACCCTGTAATGAACTCGTAAGTATATACATTAAATTTTCGTCACTATTTCGCATAATATCACATCTAATATCTTTGTCAGTATTTAATTAAATTTTGGAATTGAAGAAAATTGAGTAACATATTTTTTTAAATATACACAATGCTATTTTAGACTACATGTAATTTTAAGTGCTGCAATGAAATGTGTACTTTCAGACTCAGGGTAACATGCTTCTGGAATTGCTCATTTATAGTTTATTTTAGTATTTAAATGACACACAATTTACTAAGGAACAAAACAAGATTGGCACGCAAGGGGCATCTTTATAATCCGAAAAGTAAGTACTGTAACGTGATTTTCGTTTATAAATTGTACAGTTTAAGGGCTAAACCACACTGCACTGCTGATTGAGACTGGAAACTGACGCAGACAGCTTGCTGCAACTTGTGCCTGTCACACGAATACACTATGCAGACAAAACATTTTTTGTTTGTTCCAAGCGGGAAGAGACAGCCAGAAGTTTTTTCATATCTACTTGTTTGCAGCAGTCAAAATCCAGCTGACTGTGTGACTTGTCTGCTACAGTGTTATCGGAGGTGTTTGAAATAGCTCCGTAGTAAGAAAATGTTACAACTGATTTATTATTTTTGGTACAGTATAATTCAAAACATGAAATAACAATTGCAGACTTAAATATATATCGACGGCTGAGAAGTGATACCTCTTATCTACAAATTTGCAAGTGAATAAAAAAAAATATTAAAAAATTAATTCCTCTCAAAATAGACAAACTTTTTGTATATGTTTCTGCCTTGCAAGCTCTTCTACTCGAGGACAAAATATCAGTTAACTGTCTAATTATGTGAACATAATAATAATGCACAGGTAGGGCCATAAGTCACGTTATCCCTGTATTCAGCTGCAGGCTGCTGTGGCAGAAGCATTCAGGAATATAACAGAAAATTTTCTTCGCAAAACCTCCTGTCAAACATGTCATGATAACGGCGGAGCACACACAGATCTTCTGGATAAATGAGGCGCGCACGCACGCACGCACGCACGCACGCACGCACGCACGCACGCACACACACACACACACACACACGAGTCGTTAGTTGTGAAATAAACAAATTTGCAGTGGGGGTAATGTCGCTTATGGCCACGCTGTAGTTAATCTAAATAATAATGTAGTTAAAATAAATGATAATTTTTGTAGGTAGAATTATCACTTCTTTGCCACTGATATATTGTTTAATATGCAGACTAAGAAAACACAATTATTATATTAATTGTACAGAAACAAAAGTTATTGTTTTCATATACATATCGGTAATCTGAATCAAGACAAAGTAATTTTTAGGTGAAGTGTGATGCTAAGAAGCTCCTTGTGTGAACAGAAAAATGTCCGGCTATTTACAATTTTATAAGGATTACAGGAAATGTGTGTTTGGTAATGACTTGTTTGCTGCAGTATGTATTGAAAATGATTGAAACAGCAAAAAATATTTTGTTTCTAGCAGCCAGAAAGAGTTTGTTTTCCACAGTGTCAACCTTAATGACGGTAGTGCATAGCACCTGTCCCGGGAAGCTAAGCAGTGGAACTGGAAGTGGTGTATGGACCGAAATATGATCACCAAAAGATTTTGTTAGGTGGAGTGGAACCAGTCTGCTTAGGAACTCTTCAATTTGTAGAAATTAATATAAAACAAATATATTTATAACTCAAAGTAAGACATTTGAATTCATTTCTACATTGTAATGTTCAAGTACATACCTGCAAATAATTTTGTATAAATTTACAGTAAACAGCTACTGTGTGTTCATTGTAATCTTTTACAGCATTATTATTCCATTTACAAACATCACCTTTTAAAAGTTATATGAATGTTTCAATATTAGATCTTGCTTTAGTGCTTCACTCAAGCAAGAAAATGAGCCTGTGACTAAGAATATACTACTAGATACCCAACAAAGAATAAAAGAGATTCCATATGAACATCATCATCATGTAGATCTTAACAATTAATTTTTCTTAGCAAAACGATTTTACATTAATATTACCATCTCATTTGTCAGTTCACACTACATAAAAAGAATTGCAAAGAAAATTGTCTGACAATTCTTTTGTGGAACACTAATGTGTTCAAGATTTCAAATAAAGACCTAATAATTTGTTTACATGATTATAATTATTCATATGCATCATTCCCAGATAAATTTACTCATAGTTGCCGAATATGAACACAATTAGTACAGAAGTTTAGGGAAAGTCAATGACAGAAAACAGGTGAATGACACTCAAAACCACTTCTTCAGTATTCACATATCAACAACGTTAAAAAAAAAATAACAAACGCAAATTTATTCTGCATCAGAATATTTTCTCTTTATAATTTACCTAAACTGCCTAATGGAAAAGTAAAAATTAATTAACATTCTTATAACAATAATGGATTGGGTTTTTCATCAGTGCTGAGTACTACTTATGACATACACAATACCGAAGTAATTAGCAGATTTATTTATTCCTATTGAACTATAAGTATAAATCTGCGGTTGAAGCGCTTGGACAACATAATACAAGAAGGAAGAAAGGTCTCAAAAACTGGAATGATGAAATTGCAAGATTAATTAAACAAAAGAAAGAAGCATATCTAAAATGGTTAAATACAAAAGCAGAAAATGATAAGCTGGAATACAAAAGACCATGTGCCATTACAAAAAGGGAGACCGACCAGGAAATTACAAAATGAAAGTTGGAACAAGTATATAAGTGACATTGAACATGAAGTCTATGGAAATGTTAACACAGCATATAAGACCATGAAGCATTTAAACAAAGATCAAAAAGACACAGCAAACATATGCCTTGACTTGACACCTTAGAGAGAAGGGGAGCAATGTTGTCATGTTGCCCATCTTTAGTGTAAGCGAGCGCGCTGCCGATAGAGTGCAGTAATGAATGGCTGACATGAACACATTTCTAACCAATTTGTTGAACACTACGCATTGAAATTTGAGTACATTATTATTTTTATTAGCCTATAATAATAGAATAATAATAATAATAATAATAATAATAATAATAATAATAATTAGTAGTAGTAGTAGTAGTAGTAGTACCAGCATTCTTCAATGTAAATACCATTAGAAAAGTGTCGAAAGGACTGTAAACTGTAAAAACAGTTTTAATTTAATACAAAGCCTCTACTTTTATGAGCGTTGGTATTCTTCAATGTAATATTGTTAGAAAGGCGTTGAAAAAATTGTAAACTGTAAAAATATTTATAATTAAAAATCTGCACGGCCTTTTTCTTTTCAAATATTGGTAACAGTGCTCTTATTAATTTTAACACAAGCAACAGTTCTCATTACGACTTGTGCCAAAGGTAAAAGAGGCCCGCCATTATCTTTTCTCCTGTCAAAATACTCTCTTACATAACACACCATCTCTCGCGCTTGACTCTTTAACGGGGCACCTTGTCCAATATTCTTTATTCTCCGCCTGCCTTTCCTTCCTTCCTTCCGACATTGCACAAGTCATCTATTTAAAAACTCTAGCAGAAACTAGAAAACACACACTCCACCAATGACAACGAAGATAATAGTGTAATACAACTAAATAATATTTTTAATTCGCACAAAGCACACGTTAACCAGCCAACTCAGTCATTCCGGCCACTGTATTCACCACTAGCCCCTGGTATTCACGTGCAACTTGTAAACATAGACAAGGCAACACCGTCCCGTTACCATGGTTACGTGTCTCTTGTGATTGGTTGATTTGAATGGTTGCCATGGTAACATACTAAAGGCGCCATTTGTCAGGTCGGAAGTTGTTTTGGACAGACCATAAATAATATTCCTGAAAATGTCTGGTTACAACATTATAAAGATCTGTGGATCGATAATACCAGCATTAATAAAGTCCCACATAATAATATATCTGAACCCCAGAAGTAAACGAATCAGACTACTTGACAATGAAAGAACTCGAGGAAGTGTTGCTTTCATTCAAAAATAAAGAGAGTCCAGGTACAGATAGAATTAATATAGAACTATTAAAATATGCTTCCATTGAATTTAAATCTAGATTCCTAAATCTACTAAATATATGTTGGATAACGTGTGAGATACCAAGACAGTGGAAAGAAGCTCAAGTATGTTCTATTTTTTAAAAAAGGTGATAAGACTGATTGTAACAACTATCGAGGCATAAGTCTTCTTAATACTCCTTATAAAATATATTCTAAAATAATAGCAAGAAGATTGGGAGTAATTTCTGAAACATTATTAAATGAGGATCAACATGGCTTTAGAAAAGGAAGATCGTGCTCAGACTGTGTTTTCATTTTGAAACAAGTAATAGAGAAACACAGAGAATTCAATTTGTCAACTCATATTCTATTTGTCGATTATACAAAGGTTTTGACAAAGTTCCCAGACAAAAATTGTGGGAAATAATGCATGACAAAGGGTATCCCAGACATCAAATAGAATTAATAAAAGAAATGTACAATGACACAACAATATGCATAACTAATACCAATGGAAGAACTGAACTAATTAATCAGGGAGTACGTCAAGGTTGCCCACTGTCCCCAACCTTTTTTAATATATATATTGACAATGCTATAAATCAGTGGCAAAGACAATTAGGTTATAATTTTCAATTGGGACAAATTGTTTTAAATTCTATTTTATTTGCTGACGACCAAGTAATCCTCGCAGCTTCTGAAAAACTACAAAGAAAAGTATTTCAATTACAAGACATTATGCTACATTACAATCTACATATCTCAACAAACAAATCAAAAGTAATGGCATTTGAGGTAAATATCCTATTAGATCAAAAATAGTACATTTCTACATATCTCAACAAACAAATCAAAAGTAATGGCATTTGAGGTAAATATCCTATTAGATCAAAAATAGTCCTACAAAACAAAACAATAGAGCAAGTAAGATGTTTCAATTATTTAGGATGCTTATTAGCTTATGAAAAAGAGAAAGATCTAGATAATAAATTATCAATGTTCCAGCATATGTGCGGAACAATTCAAAGAACCTTGCATAACAAAACCAGGAAAGAGACAATGATGAGATTCTATAAGGTTTTGGCAGTCCCACTTCTAACATATGGAAGTGAAAACTGAACATTAAATAGATCTGGAGAAAGGAAGATCGAAATGGCAGAAATGCACTTCTTAAGAAGGATAGCAGGATACACTCTAAGGGATCATATTTGCAATACCAATATTAGAGAATAATTACAAATATATGAATTAGTAAATAAATTGACAGACAATAAACTAAAATGGTTTCAACATATAGATCAAATGGAGACATCTCGACTATCAAAACAGGCGTTACAATATAGACCTAGTAGCAGACGTTCCATGACCAGGTGGAGGGATATGCTGTGAGTTGGCACAGGCTTATAGCCTAACCTTGAATCTCTTGTTTCATTTTTTGAGAATTTACCTCTAAAGTGTTGTACAAATAGTTTAAGCTGTTTGTTTCAGAGCATTTTCAAATTTTGTAAATGTGCCAAGTAAAATAATTATTGTTAAAAATGGCAATTTTTGGAAGATATGATGCATACTTACTTCCAGAACTCTCTTTAAGACAAATGAATTAGTAAAAACACTGAAGCTACGAGCTACCTGTTGAATCTGAGGGCCCATGTCACATGAAATAATCCTGTGCAGTTTAAAGCAACGCATACACACTCAGGACATGAAATGATCAAATATAGGAAAGAGCAGAATATTTTGTTATATTACAGTGAGGAGCATTTGCATATAGCTCAGTAAGTTAGGCTGCCTATAATAATCAGACGAAGTTAAGATGCTGATAACAAAAACAAACATTACATTTCCTATCCTCAACACTACTGCGTCAAGAAGAAAGACAATACTGTTGCACAAGCACAGTTTACTTAGAGACAAAGTTCACTTCACTTCACTTCACTTGCTATTGGCATCCTTCACCTTTCTTTTTCTCGCACTAATTCTCCACCACACCAACTCCTTAAATCATTCTGTTTCTTCTTGTTATTATCCCCTCTTTCTTTACCACTGCCCACTGGTTCTGTTTCACCTCTCCTTGACTGCCTCGCCATTGTTTTCTCCTCTCCTCTTCCGTACAGTTCCCAACTGCTGATTGCTAATCTTCTCTGGTGATAGTCGTAATACTAGTAGAAGCAGTAGCAGTAGTAGTAGTTGTAGTATAGTGTCTCTTGTATCCAAGCTTCCACTGTCTTCTATCTCGCCAGTCATCATCTTGCATTACTTCTCTGACACAGTCGCTCCAGGAGAGTCCAAGTCTTCCTCTGTTTCTTCCTTTGCATAGTTTCCAATTATATATTTTTAAGGCCATCTCACTTCTGGCTATTTTCTTAAGTATCCATACCAATTCAAAAGTCTGTCTTCAATAGTGTCTATTATATTAATATTCCCATTCTTTGTCTTATTAACTCATTTCTAATTTTTTCAGTTCTTATCACACCACAGCTATGCCTCCAAAAATCCATCTCCAATGCTTTTAATTTAATTTAATTTCTTTTCGAAATCTCCAATATCTCTGCACCATACAGTGTTATACTTTCTATGTTGTTGTTGTTTAGTCAACTATCCAAAGACAGGTCTGAATCTCACAAGTGATACCAAGAAGGCACTACTTATGAGGCAACTAGACCAGGAGATAATGGGGTAGGGTGGCCAGCTCCTTTCCCCCTCTATTGCATATATCGCCCACTAGCTACATATTACACTAGTCAGACTTCAGATGCATGCAAACAATTGTTCTTCCTCTGACACATATCATCAAGTGAGCTGTACATATCAGCCAGAACCTCAAATACTTTCTATAATAGATTTATATATTCTATTTTTAATATTATTCATAATGCTTTTGTTCCTAATAATTGTATGTAGCTTGATCAATTTGTTGTTTAATTTTATCACCACCACCTCCTCGACAAGATACGGTAGTTCCTAATGAGTAAAGACAGAAATAATTAAAAAAAAAAAAAAAAAGAACCATAATCCAAAAGAAGCAAATTTGAGATATTAAGCATATGGTGAGCGTATTGCAGTGGCCATCTACTGAATTAGTTGTTACAGGAAAAAACACCATAAGCCTATGTTATAAGAGTGAAAATTTTCAATAGTTTTCATAAAACAACCATAGTCTGAAGACTTTTTTTTTTTTTTTTTTGCGAAAACAATCATGTCCAGCCAGGACGATGGTAGCATTTACAAATATCCCATTCATATCACCTTGTGGTCATTGGTTGAGAAGAAACTGCCTTCTGAAGGAAGCACTGGAAGGAATGGTGATCGGGAGAAGAGTTTAGAGCAGAAGAAATAAAATGATAGACGAAATTAAAATATATGGATCATATGCGGAGACTAAGAGGAAGACAGAAAATAGGAAAGACTGGAGAATGCTGAGTTTGCAGTGAAAGACCTGCCATTGGGCAGAACACTATGAATGAATGAATGAATGAATGAATTTATCCATACAATTTTAAACTGCAGTAGATTCACAGTACTGCTTGTTATGTACTTTAGCACGTGAATTGTTGCATTAGTTATGGAGTCATCTTTAGGTGCAGAAGTAACCCCATGGAAGAAACGTAATAATAAAGAAAAAAATTATTAAAGGAGAGGCACACTTCAGCCACAACTGAGTATTATTTCTTCTTAAAAGAACCACTCTCCACAGCTACCTGCATTCACACATGTCTTTCTATGAGGCAATTTAAGTTATAAATGTACTTCAGTTTTCCCAAGTTTCTATAATACCTTAAGAAATGGCATGATGAATTTCATATTTGAAGTGTCAACAACCACATGCCAGATAGTTTTTGTTTCTCCTGAAAATTTATGTTTTTGGACTATGGTTGTTTTAATTTTTTTCAAAAAAAAAAAAACCTTCATTTGTATTAAATCATATTCAAAATATCTTATAAATTTATTTTACTATGTAATTTTTAAAAGCTAAGAAATTGAAAATAGTGAAATTTAGTGCATGAAATTTATTAATGTGTGATATGAGTGCGTTTTAATATTGTTTTAAGCAGAATATATTCCACACGAAAATTAATTTTTTCCCCCGTCAGATTTGATTCCTGGCCCATAGTGCAGTCTACATTATATGTCACTGTAACATCAGGAAGGCTTTTGATGATATAGGCCACGATCATTTGAATAAAGCTCTTCGATCTGAAGGAATTCCTATGAAGTTATGTGATAAAATTATCAACTTACAGTCAGGGAATTCAACTCAAATAGAAATTCCCCAGGGTAAAACTAAAGTGTTCACGATTCTTAGAGGTGTAGTGCAAGGGTCTCCTCTCTCCACCTCCCTCTACAATCTAGCGTCCAATCATATATTGGATGATCTTACTGAAGAAAGTATTTGTACACATTATGGTAAGACTCTTCATGCTGATTTACCTCCTATTACTGTGCTGAAATTTGCCAATGACACTGCCATCATCGATATATTCATATAGTATTAGTATTAGTATTTATTTATTTATTTAACCTGGTAGAGATAAGGCCGTCACGCCTTCTCTGCCCCTCTACCAGGGGATTACAACTATAATATGAACAATAAAATTGCAATTAATATTAAATTTACAATTACAATAAAAATTGAAGTACGACAAGATTACCTGATTAATGAAAGCTAGACATTTTATCATAGAAGTTAAGAACAAAGAATATTTTTGTATTTACTGAATTACAAATTAAACCTTCAATAACAAAATTCTACAGTGATGAAATTACCGCATATTGAAATATTTTGTGATAGATTAAGAGAACTATTTACAAGAAACCATGTCTGAACGAGTCTCAATTACTGACCAAGTGCCTAGTAAGTTTGCGTTTGAATTCAATTTTATTTCGACAGTCCCTGATGCTAGCAGGTAACTAATTCCAGAATCTTGGCATGGCTATTGTGAAAGAGGATGAGTATAAGGAGGTGCGATGGGATGGTATTGTTAGTATTGTTTCATGGCGAGAGCGTGTGTTCAGATTGTGGTGGGAAGAAAGGTAAGTGAAGTGAGACTATAGGTGCGAAGGAATAGAAGAGTTCAAGATTTCGAAGAGAAGGAGAAGTGAATGTAAATTTCTTTTCTTATCTAGTTTAAGCCAACCTATTGCTTCCAGGGATGGGGTAATATGATCATATTTACGAACATTGCTTACAAAACGTACACACAAATTATGAGCACGTTGAAGTTTCGTTTTGTTGTTTGTTGTTTATAAATGTATTATAAATTGTATTATTAATGAGTTAAATAATTAATATTGTTAGCTATGCGCTGTCTGTAGCAGCAGTCTATTTCTTTTAATTTTTTATATTTATTTGTTTCCAAAATTGTATTGTTAATAGTTTGCTATGCTCTGTCCTGTAGTAGCAGCCCATAAAGTCCGGGGGCAGTTATTGTTCAAAAATAAATTTATATACACTACAGAATCACTGCCACTACCAATTCAATTGCTGATGCTGCTACCAACAACGGCCCCATCACTGCTGCAGCTGCCAATGTCACCCCAATACTGCAAATTCCGCTGCCGCTGCTGCTGCCGCCGCCGCCGCCGCCGCCCCCACCACCACCACCACCACCACCACCACCACCACCACCACCACCACCACCACCACCACCACCACCACCACCACCACCACCACCACCACCACCACCACCACCACCAACTTCATTTCAAATTACAAATTTACGTTCTCGTGATCTGTTTCCCCCCCCCCCCCCCCCAAGTAAATCTCATTTGCTGGCTGTACCCTGGGATTGGTTGGACCCTTTTACTTTTTCATGATATAAACCACACATGAAAAGTATTTCACTGCAGTAGAAGAAGCCATGAGAATTTACAAAAAATTGCAACTATTCAGGAACATTATTTTAACAAAATGTTTTTCTGAGAATGTCATCTGTCTGGTACAACATTTTCTCCTTAAGCACTGGATAGATTTTTTCCAATGAACATTTAACATTTATGAAGAAGATAAGCACATGAAATTTTCGTTTATCACGGAAATATGACATTTAATTTGAATACATTAGAAAAGTATATATATATATATATATATATATATATATACACACACATATACATACATACATACATACATACATACATACATACATACATACATACATACATACACAGAGTGTCCCATTTATCTTGTGCACCTATTATAACTTTTTTGTTTGGATAGGTATTGGAATTTTGTTTTCGAGCATTATGTTAGAACGAGGGGCTAACATGAGTGTGGGGATTTGGTGCATGTAACTAACTACATTATGGTACAAAATACATGTGACGTCATCAATTTTTCAAATAGCACTACATACTTTAAGCATGTTACATTGGTTACACACATTAAGACGAGTTCAAAAATGTAATGCAATGTCACTTTCGTAATCAATAACAACAAGAAAATGAAACGAAAACGTACTTCTAATGTGATAATGTTATGCTTTGAGAGTCACAAAATATGCTCCAAATGGTGACCATTTACATTAATGTACATTCGAAGGCATTCCCCGAAAGACCGTATGACTGCCCAGCATGTTGCTGGCTGAATGGACACACAAGCCTGTCGAATGCGTTGCTGCAAGCCGTCTGATGTTGTCAGAATGTTCTGGTACACACTGTCCTTTACAGCTCCTCACAGGAATAAGTCGCGTGGCGACAGGTCTGGAGAACGTGCAGGCCACTGTACGTGGATTGTGGCGTCGACAGTTGTTGTGGTTTGTTTACATGTTAAGACAGCAAGCACACAACACACGACATGTACGGACGTCAGTCGTCTTTCATTTTGTGTAAGTTAATGCACAAGTTGAATGGGGCACCACAACAAACAGCATATTCTGATTGCATTCATTTTGCATTTTGTTGTTATTGATTGGAAAGGTGACATTGTGGTACATTTTTGAACTCGTCTTAATGTGTATAATCAATGTAACATGATTAAAGTATATAGTGCTATTTGAAAAATTAATGACGTCACGTTTATCTTGTACCATAATGTAGTTACAGGCACCAAATCTTTACACTCATTCTAACATAACTCTCAAAAACAAAAATTCCAATACATATCCAAACAAAAAATTTATAATAGGTGCAGAGAGAGAGAGAGAGAGAGAGGGAGGGAGGGAGGGAGGGGGAGAGAGAGGGAGGGAGGGAGAGAGAGACACACACTTACATATATAACAATACCGCAAATATTTTTTTTTTTTGCACTGAAGGCAAAGCATAAAAAATCTACATCATTTCTTTACATCAAATCAATGATTTAAATGGTAGATCAAGAGTAACAATTTGGCATATTCTCTACCCTGGTGCTTTGCACCAACCAGAATGATATAATGAAATGAAGGTGCTAAGCATTTTCTCCCATATTTGCAATATGTGTTCATAGTGTGTAGTTTATGTACTATATTGAAGATGCAAGATCGGATTTGGAAATAAAGTCATCCTTGAAATTAATGTTGCCTTCATCACTGCTATTACTAAGTGCACTTAAGTCACTCATATAAGATTTATTCAACCTCCAGATTTTAACATGACAAGATGACCAGTTGCCTGGAGAACTCTCATTAAAGGAAATACTTATTTTACGCTGAAAATGAAACTCTGAAAAATATACTACTGAAAAGTTATACACCCAAAATCTTAAGGAATAAATTAAAGAGTTGGATCAACTCTACCAATAACTCTGGCTTCACTGCATCCACAAGTTATCTATGATCTAGGCCTCCAGTTTTCATTGCAACACCACAACCTGAATCAGAGACTATCAAGGATGACGATTCCTAGTCCGTCTACGTGTAACATAATAATGATTTTCTGTAAAACACTTCCAAGTAACAGTTGAGATTAGGATATCAATTCTATGTACCAAATTAGAACTTAAATTAATGGTTATACAGATATGAACCTATCTGTTTTAACTTTCTATATATGCGCACTTAAAATGTTAACTGAGCTAACATGTTAACATCTGTTAATGTTGTTCATACCATATATTTGTTTTGAATATGGCAGAAAAAAATCTGCACATTATGCAACATTTTTGAGGGGAAAGATCTTTTGGGTACTCTGGGTCCTTTCCCTTTCCCATTTTTAATCCACTCTGAATAATCCTCAATTACAAACATTAGGTCAAATTGTGCAGCAGCAGCAATAAGTAATAATGTTATGTTATCACATACTTTGTTTGTCAGTAGCACGGCGAATTATTGCAGGTAATGGGGTCACGTCTCTTGGTTCCCATGCTCCGGCAAACAGATTATCCACATAGTTTTTCAAATACCTGTAATAAGTTAATCAGTCAACCATCACCAATGCAGTATAAGCCACATTTTATTTTCGTGCCTTCTTTTAGAAATTGATCTTTAAGATGGAGAAATCAAGGCCACATGAATTAAACGAGAACAAATGAGAAGATTGAAATCTTCTTGCATTCTTAACCATCATCTATCAGAGCAGCTATGGTGGATCCCAGAACCATTCTGAGGTTTGACTGGATGATTAATGTCTCTTCGAATCCAGTAGCAGTGAACTGTGTTGGTACTTGGAGTGTGAACTTCAGAAATCAGAAAAGCCTCTCGTTTCTAACAAGAGAAGAATTTGATTCATACAAGTCCATGACCAGTCACTTGGAGCTACTAAACACACAAATGCGTAGGCTAAGTATCTAAAACAAGAACAATGTCCAAGATTTTTAATTGAATTAAAAATAAATGACAAGTAATATTCACTGTGAGAATTAGAGAACACATTCTTCAAAATTAGCGTAATATTAAGGCAGACTATTATTCAATAATACAATGCACACTTGATGCTGTACCTAATGTACTTTCTGTAGAAAATGAATCCACGAACCTTAATGCTGTATAAAATACAAAGTTACTTCACGCAATTTCTTAGGAAAATTTTAATTAAAAACGTGTAACAAATAATTATTTCTTTCTTTTCTTCTTGAGGCATTACAACATCCAACATTAGACTCTCACAATGCAGACACAAGACACGTGACAAACAGTCCAGTGAAATGGAGACAAATCCCCACCCACACATGGACTATCTTACTGAGCCAATGAATATGACATAATGCTACCACGGGCTACATAAAAATATTTTATGTTACCACTGATACATAACTGTTAATGTAGTAGTTAAAACATGCCAATACCACACTGTGAGTTCGACTATCAAATACATGCAGGTAAGAAACTCACATTAACGCGAATACATAAATATATGAGGAGCTTGGTATCAAAGTTGGACAACTCCACTTTTGCTTTTTTTACAGGAGAGGCGAAAAACTAGATCCTTGGAAACCAATGTCACCCTCACATGTACATTTTTTTTAAATATTCGCATGGGTCATAGAAATATTTTTTTCAGTCTCAAAATGTGATTAAAATTAATATTCAGGTCGAAACTTAAGTTTAAAAAATGGAGTTGTCCATCTCTGAAACTAAGTCATGGAGTTGTCTGTTTTTGAAACCAAATGGAGCCATATTTAAAGTGGAATTGTCTGTTTTTGAAACCAAATGGAGCCATATTTAAAGTGGAGTTGTCTGTTTTTGAAACCAAATGGAACCATATTTAAAGTGGAGTTGTCTGTTTTCGAAACCAAATGGAGCCATATTTAAAGTGGAATTGTCTGTTTTTGAAACCAAATGGAGCCATATTTAAAGTGGAGTTGTCTGTTTTTGAAACCAAATGGAACCATATTTAAAGTGGAGTTGTCTGTTTTCGAAACCAAATGGAGCCATATTTAAAGTGGAGTTGTCTGTTTTTGAAACCAAACAAAGTCATAATTAAAGTGAAATTGTCTACTTTTGAATCTAAGTCTCTTCTAACTCGATTTCAAAGGAAATTTACGTAAAATAGTACTTATTCATCCACAAACCGATTATATAAACAATCAGCCACGTTGGATTCGCGATGCGTGATGGGAAAAGGTGGTACAAATGTAGGCTTCTCATTGGCTACTGAAGAAATTGTCTAATTTGAAACCAAGCCACATTGGAGTTGTCTACATTTTAATTTCAAAGTGCACAATTAAGTGCTATTTTCGCTCTGTTCTGTCCGTTTTTGAACTTAAACAGTTCCAGAATCGCATTCAGCACACAAAATTCCATGAGAAACAATCAATATCTCGAAATCGCAAAAAATGGAGTTGTCTAACTCCGATACTATGCTCCTCATGAACATGAACATAAGATTTGCCTTGTCATTCACAATGGCAACAGAATTCTAACATCAAAACAATAATTGAAAATGTGGCAAATAAAAATAGATGCTCCGACAATGAATCAGTGCAACTGTATTAGCTTGTATGTGTGGTGTACTACATTTGATGCTATAAATATTAATTTATTCCATACATGAAAGAAAAGAAAATATCTTATACAAATAATATATGAACCTACAAAGTTTATTTTTCGCATAACGTGGAAAAATATTATATTAATATAATTAAAGCCCCCATCAGATTTTATTTCACAAGCAATTTATTTTCTTTTGACAAATTATCTTCATATGATTTGTACTGCCATAAAGACAATGATGACTTTGAAACAAAATTATCAATTTCTCATCAAATGAATCCATTTTGGTGCATTCTGTGCAGTGCAATTGTGCTTTTCCTTGAATCACATCAACACGAACGTGAAAGCTTGGAGTTCGCAAATTCTAGAGTTAGTGTCTAAATTATTGTTCATGTTTATATTTATGAAAGTCATTATGAATGGATCCATTAAGTAATATGACTGCAAGTTTTTGTGTTCATTTGCATTTACTTTTCATTGTGAATGGGCCCTTATCTCACCAGTGATTCAGGTATACATGCCTGTAAACACACCAGTATAGCAGAAATAATACATACCAATCCCCTATTTATTTAATAGGATTGTGAAATTTATTCCCTTTTGGGGTTTTATGTCCCGTAAAGAGATAGGCCAACAGACGAAGTGACGAATTACAAAGCTGAATACAGTTTCAATGATTATCATGAACAGCCATGCCTAAAGATGGCGAGTGTAGCTATGGGTATTCTCCACACTACTGTACAGAGGAACAATGTAACAACATTCATATACTACTTGTTCCCGAATTTTAATTTTAATTTTTTTAATTTCTGGAGTATGTTGTGTGTGTGAGAGAGAGAGAGAGGGGGAGAGAGAGAGAGAGAGGGGGAGAGAGAGAGAGAGAGGGGGAGAGAGAGAAGGAGGGAGGGAGAGAGAGCGAGGGGGGGAACAAGAGTAATTAACCTGTAACTATTATTATCGTTGGGTCAATAATGACCTGGTCACTTTAATTTCTCTGATATGTGTACGAGTTTTAAAAACACTGGACTGCATTTTGAAACTTTTTTCTATTACTTTGCATCTGATATACAATTCCTAACGGATTTTTTGTGCTGAATTCGAAAATAATCTCGAATTTCTTCTAACGTATCAGGTTTTCATACAAATCATAAAAATGTGAATAAATGGAAAAATTATTTCAACAAGCATTTTGTGACGAAAATCTGGACTACAATTTGCTATTAACCATTAACAATCACATTCATAACCTTATCTTCAAATTTCTTCCTTTCCTCGAATGTTGTTCAGAGCAGTCCAGCATGTTACCACTCCACTTTCCTTGATACCTCATTTCCATTTATGTCTTGGTGAAATCTTTGACCTTGTTCCTCACTAAAATCTCCTAAATTATCAGAGAAAATAATTTAGATGGGAATGAAGGAAATGTACTTTGACACTCCAGCCAATCTGTTTGAAACTTTGTAACATCACTTTCATTTTGTTAATATAATTTGGGTCTATTTTATTTCCAATGAAATTAAAAACAACGTTTCTGATCGCATTTAATTCTTCCTTTACATTTCCACTCCCAGTATTCTCGAACTGCTTGTTCATCATCAATTTTCGAATTTGTGGGTCATACATACATACATACATACATATATACACAGTGTTCTGACAAACTGGCAGGCCTTTCACTGCAAACCCAGCATCCTCCAATCTTTCCTATTTTCTGCCTTCCGCTTTGTCTCCGCATATGTCGTCTATCTGCCCCAGTTCTTCTCCTGTTCAACGTTCCTTCAGTAGGCAGTTACTTCTCAGCCAGTGATCCAACTTATTCCTTTTTCTCTTCCTGATCAGTTTCAGCATCATTCTTTCTTCACCCACTCTTTCCAAGAGCTTCATTTCTTATTCTGTCTGTTCATTTCACACACTCCATTCTTCTCCATAGCCACATTTCAAATGCTTCTAGTCACTTCTCTTCACTTCGCCATAATATGTTTCTGCTCCATACAATGCAACACTCCACGCAAAGCACTTCACTAGTTCTTTTTCCAGAGCTCCACAGAAGATGCTCCTTTTTCTATTAAAAGCTTCCTTTGCCACTGCTCTCCTTTTGACTTCCTGGCAGCAGCTCATGATCAGCTTTAATTTTTTCATAGGTTAATGGGGCAAATTTAAAACAAAGGTATTTAAAGGACTCACAGTCTTTATATAGAGCTTTCAAAATTGTTTTTATACCTAATTTCACTCGTTTCAACATTTCTATACAACAATACTATCATTCTGTACTCTCACAGAAAAATGAGAACTGTTGACACACTTCACTTTTACATGACAATGAGTTGACCTGGTTGGCAAGTTGGTATAGCGCTGGCCTTCTATGCCCAAGGTTGCGGGTTCGTTCCCAGGCCAGGTCGATGGCATTTAAGTGTGCTTAAATGCGACAGGCTCATGTCAGTAGATTTACTGGCATGTAAAAGAACTCCTGCGGGACAAAATTCCGGCACATCCGGTGATGCTAATATAACCTCTGCAGTTGCGAGCGTCGTTAAATAAAACATAACATTTACATGACAATGAACACACAAGACTAAACCTCCAAGTATAAAACAACTTTCAAAGGGAGGTAAGTTATCTGACAGGCTGGATCGCACACCTGACCCTGTGCCAATTAACTCTCTCATGGTTTGTTTCAATAGCAAGGCCTTTAAAGATTCAATATTTCCTTCAATACATTTTTAAGACTTGAAAACTCTTGGATTTCAACTTTCTGTTTATAGATGATGTTGGCTGGAAACAGCTAAGAATCCTCAAGAATAAATAACGGATATCTTACCTGCAGTTCATTTTAAGCTACTAAAAGGATGGAAATAGTAAGACTGGGCTTTACTCAATACAGAAGAAAGAGTATTATTTCACATTTTAAGTAATAAAGTTAAAATTGTAAACTGTACTACCTTTCAAATAATTGTTTTTAACAAATGTCAAGTGCAGAAAAATGATGATTTACTATAGTATGAAAAATATTAGAAAAATACAATTTTGAATTGTGATAAATTCTGATGTGGTACACGAAAACAGATTTCATTTTTGCAATCAGCAAGAAATTCTGATTCAGAAACACTTTTTTTTTTTTTCAAAGCAACAAAATCCATGCAGACCAGTATAATTCATTGTTGTGTCTTTCTGTATGCTGTATCAGTTAAACTTGACTGTCGTCAGAACAAGTTATATCTTGCTCGCAAGGAGTAAGTCGGTTCATCAGTGACCTGACAATAGTAATTAATGCAACTTTCTTTGTGATAAGTGTTTTTATACTGTATTTTCTTTTGTGAATAATTGCACCATGTGTGAGAAAAATATTACTGCTTGGTTAGACAAAGTCTCTGACAATGATCTAAGTGATACAGAAACTATAGTAAGTGATCATGATTCACAGGAGAAAGATCACAGGGAAATAATACAATCCTCAACAGAAAATTCAAGTACAAGTGACCCAGATCACCAACTAGAAATATTTGCTGTGCTGGATGGTGAATCATACACATTAACAGTGGCGCTTCGTGAACCAGAATTAAGTACAGTGGCTGCTTGTGAACAAGTTTCATCTGCATTGCTACAACGAGAACCACACCCAACTACAGAACCAGAGCACGAACAGTGGAAGATCGTGAACCAGAGGTATTTCAAGCAAATACAGTAAATGGAGAAAGTGTTTCCGGGAAAAATAGATACAAATTGTTTACTGCACCTTTCCACAGTTCGAGGACCAGACAACATAATATAGTGGGGGTAAAGTTGTCTCAATTAAGAGGTGAAGCAAGAACGATTCATTCTAATGAACCAATGAATGACTTTTGGAAGTTAATTTTTGATGACAAAATTCTGAATTTGATTGTTAATTACACAAATCCTAAAATAACAGAACTTTATGCAAACTATGGTAAAACACCTTCATTCACTAGCAACATCAATACTGTGAAACCGAATGCTTTTCTGGGGCTACTGTACTTGAGTGGAGTTTTCAAGTCTGGCAATGAGAACACACAGGGTTTTTGGAATGCTGACAGTACCAGCAGAGATATGTTCAGAGCCACAATGAGTTTAGATTGGTTTCTGTTTCTTTTAATTGCAATATGCTTTGATGATCCTGCAGAGAGAGAACTAAGGAAAGAAAATGGGGACAGAACTGCCGCTATTTCAGAAATCTTTGAAAGATTTATCGCGAACTGCAAAAGCCAACTATGCACCATCTGAATTTTTAACTGTTGATGAAATGTTGGTTGGATTTCGTGGACGGTGCCTGTTCCGTATGCACATAAAAAGTAAACTATAGAAATATGGTTTTAAAATTATCTGTTTGTGTGATTCCAAAAGGCACTATCTGTTAAATGCTTTCATATACAGTGGCAAATGGAATTTTCCATATCCAAGAAAGTTGAATATTCTGACACACAATGTACACTTCCTGCCTGCATGAGTGACGTCACGCGCGGGTAGAAGCACTACTACAGTATAAGCTCGCACATGCGCTTGCTCTGTTTTACAGACGAAGCTAATGACCGCTATGCTTTCAGATTCCAGGCGACTAGTGCACTCTCATTAGTTATGTCATACGCACATTCAAACAGAAACGTAACTGGTGACAACTGGTTTAGTTCTGTTGAGTTAGTCGGCAAACTATTGAAAGTTGGATTGACATAGCCTACATAGGAACCATAAGGAAGAACAAGCGAGAGATACCCAAGTACATTATCCCAACAAAAAAGGAATTAGAAGGAACTAAGTAATTTGTATTTACCAACGATAAAAAATTAGTAAGTTATGTCCCAAAAAAAAAGGAAAATTTGTTTGTGTTATTTCTTCAATGCATCACGACAACAGCATTGTTGAAAATGTAAAGCCAGAAATTATTGAAGATTATGATGGAGCTAAAGGAGTGAGATTTATTGGACCAAAAGTGTGTAAACTACTCTGTTCAGAGAAGAAAGAGAAGATGGCCACTTGCAATTTTCATGGCATTAATGGACATTGCTTCTATCAATACTCATGTGTTTTTCACATGCTAATATAAGCTGCAGGGATTTTGGTATAAATTTAGGAAAACTCGAAGGATGTTTGAATCTAGACTTCCTAGAACATTACTAGCAACCATGAAGAAACTTGTTGGAGAGAAGGATAAACCTGAGAGAAGAGAGGAGCGACCTTAGAAAAGGAGATGCTGTTATGTTTGCTCATCTTCTGTCGACAACAAGCACTGCACAGTCTGCAGTAAATTAATAGCACTGTTTGCAATCCTTGGAGTGAGGAGATACATAGCACTGACAGTGATGAGTCAAAGTGTCAATGAAGATGAATATTGTTGGTACCGGCACTTAGTGACACTGATCATGGATCATTCAAATATCTGTTATTCTTTCACGTATTCAACCATTCTTTATCATAGGAACATTTCACATACACGTTTAATGGCTAAATAATGAAGATACTAATGTTCGTTTCCTTTATTTTTCATTCACAGTTTTTGTTGCTTGTAATTTTGTTTAAAGAAATCATATTTTCTCCATTTCCTTTCCAGAATTGTTGTTTAATACTTCAATAACAGTAATAATGCATATGCATAATAATTAAATGATTCATTATAAATATTTTATATGTATTTACAAATCATTGAAAATTTATGATGGAAATTTGACTAACATTTAAACATAATGTAATAGAGAAGGTAAATTGGATAATTTCAATAAATGTTACGAACGCAGTCTTTGAAACCTTCAGAATACTGTGTGCTTTAATAGAAAGTTCATATCTTTCCTCATTATCGAAATACATGGAAAAATGTTTTTGAATCAGATTTGCCCCTATAATAGTACTTTGAATAAAGGACAATAGTAGTTAAGAGTTAACCAAAGTTCTTGTAAGTCGGTACTTTCATATTAGAATGTATAAGCGATTTCTTACTAAGATATATTAGGAGGTCAGAAGCAAAGGGATATAAGTGCACTTTAGTTACTTTAGAGAAAATATGATCGAAAGTTATTAAACTCTCGTAAATTCCGTGAAATTATAATTTTCGATGTTAATGTGTGATGTGGCTAAAATATAAATTACCTCTTTTCCACTAAAATGTTACATGCTTCAGTTCACCAGGATGCACTTTACTAATTTGTTTAAATGTCACTTGTACCTCTTTGCTTCTGATCCCCTCATACGATGTTTTACTATATTTTCCTGTCACAACTACGTATAATCATGTTTCGTCTCTCATTATATCAACTCTGTTGCATAATTGCTAGTAGAAGATTGGGACTTGCCATAATATTTAAAATTTCAGTGTGAACACTTACCAAGAAATCAGACGTGTTCTTAAGCTGTTGCCCTGTTTTGAACCAAGGACCTCCTTCTTTACAAGTTGATATGGGTAGAGTATATCTATTGGGAGCTCCACAAATACAGGACCTAAGAAAATGCATTATTTCTTTACCATTGCATAATGTGTAGTTTTACACCTCAAACAGAGACAAACGAAAATGTCATGGCATCTGCTAAAGGACAAGGAAGCAATATCACCCAGAAATCAACAAACAACTAAAGACTGCAGAGCAAAGTGGGAGGAACAGAAGAAGATCTTAGAACCCGAAACTTTTGGCATTACATCTTCAGTGAGGAACTACCCTCGTATCTGTTGACAGTCAAGATGTGATGGGCAAATTGAGGGGAAAACTTACTCCAAATAAGAAGATAAAGTAAAGATTGCTAAATCTATAAATCTGACTGAAAACCATATTTGATAGTAAACAAGAAAGGACAAAAACAAACAAAAACTATGTTTTTAACATGGGATGTAGTTTTAATATGTTTTTTTAAGGTATTTTTTTTTCTTCACTCAAGTCAAGTATTACACACGCCATACATTAAAAGGGTGCTATCACATAAATTTATGTTCCCTTATGCACAGTTGAGGACAACCTATTTTGCTGCAAAAGTATAACACTGTGCCTAAATGCAATTGCAATCAGCAGTAATTAAAAAATCAACAATCAAAATATTACACAGAGCTGGTGCCAGGGGTACACTTTCTGGTCCACACGCTGTAGCAGATGAAAACAAAGATAATATTTTGTATGCATGGTTCATGGTATGCAAGACGACAAAAATAAGTTTCCGGCCATGTCCTGAAGAACAAAACAAAATCTGAAAAATTTATTCAAACTGAAATTAAAAAAGATTATGTATTCTTCGAAATTACTCGTATTTCATTGAAAATATAATTTATGGTGGTAATATCAACTTATAGCATTAATTTGCAGTAATGAAACCAGCTTCAAAGGGTTACTATTGTGATGAAATTGAAAGAAAATTGGAAAAAGGAACAAAGCGCATATTTATTTTTATCGTATTTATCACAATTTTATCGTTTTCGTGTTTCTACCCATTGATTATTTGAGAAATAAGTTACCCAAAACAGCCCGCCCCCTTTGATTTGGATAAGCAGGTTTGTATCACAGATTGAATTATTCATTCAGTTACTAGAATGAAGCTCAACCTTCAGATTCTGAGAATCCCAATCTATCATGCAACAAGCATTCTTAACATTTGCACGAAAAGGACCAATCTCTCACATTATCTTCCAATGTGATACTTCACATCAAACAGAATATTCTGGAATATAATACAAAGTGGAAACTCCAAGAGAAAACTTTATGAAAAAGTTGATAAAACTCATTCAAGAGAGTGAATTATTTGCATAGGGTTGCAAGGGATAGCGATAGTATCCCACCCTCACCTTCTCGTGGTGAAACCTGTTTCTACTAACGAAGCTCTGGGGACCGAGTCATGGCAGTGTAACCATTTCATACACTACAGAGGAAATGCTGTAATAATAATGCTCACTCCTGACATGCCATGGCAGTGGCAAATAGGGAATATGGTTGGTGGACTTGCCAAGACAATCCTCCCAACTGTGCCTAATGGGCCCGAAGACCAACAGCAGGGGGTTGAGGAAAGACGATATAACCGCCAACTCACAAAACTGTAGCAAACTGCTGATGAAATACTTCCCAAGAAAAATAAAAATTCTCATCCAAATTCAATAAACAAAATATTTTACCAAAACTTCACCAAGTCAGAAACTGATCCAGCAATCCAAAAAACTAGTAGGAATAAAGCACCTGGACCCAATAAAGTTCATCCTGAATTTATAAAACAATTAGAACCAAAAGCTATAAATGCTCTTCTAATATTTTACTATTATACTTAGTGCACTTCAATCCCAGCAAATTGGAAAAAGACCATTATTACTCCTGTACTGAAACCGGGAAAAACTGCAAACAATATTGATAATTATAATCTATATCACTGACCAGCTAAATAGCAGCGATTATAGAAAGAGTATCATCAGAAAGATTAATCTGGTATTTAAAAACAACATTATATGACCATCCAAAACAGAATTTAAAAGAAATTATTAATCCAAACAACAGGTGGTCTCTCTAAGTCAAAATATTAAAGAAGCACTTCACAAAAAGGATGACACATTAGCATTATTTATAGACCTTAAATCTGCTTATGACAATATCTGGAAAAAAAAAAAAAACTGGGCATAACTGGCAACATGTTACACTGGATCTTCCAGTTCATCATGTTGCGCTACAACATATGGATCAGCAACTTCTAGATATAAGCAGACTCATTTAGGAGTTCCCCAAGGTGCAGTGTTAAGCACAACACTGTTTAACATATATATTAACTATGTACCAAATAAAGTGGAAAGTTTAGGGGTCAAAACTGCTTTCTTTCCTGACAATCTACTCTTATGACACTCGCAACCATCACACAAAATAAAAGCTTTGGAAGCAACTGCCCAGGCAGCATTGAAAAAACTTCATTCATGGTGCAAACGTAATTTAATGATGGTAAACACTGGAAAAATCGTCCTTCCAACTCTTCTCCTTGGGAAAGAAATCAGCTGAGATTAAATTACGCTATGGAGATACGGAATTGCAAAATATCTGGGTGTAGTCTTTGACAAACGATTATCCTGGAGAAATCATATAGAACACATAAATGAGAAAGCAACAAAAGATTTACACTGTTGAAGAGATTGGCAGGAAAAAATGGGGAAGCTCTAGAACACTAAACACAACACACAATACATACATAAAAACTGTTCTAACATATTGTGGTGAAATAATAACAGCTTCCAGTGCCTTGAATGAACACAAAATCAAGCTATGCGGTTAATTACTGGGGCAATTAAAACCACTCTAGTCGAAGCTCTACAAATCATTACATCCAACAAACCACTGTTGTTCGAACTTGAAAAACTAGCGCGGCTAAATTATGAAAAGTTAACAGGCCTAAGTCTCTAGAACTCTGAAAAATGGACACAATACAGTAAATCTAAACACACTATGGAAACTCAAATTGGATTCATACAAGCAGTAACAAAATTGAATGAAAATTTAGAAATACTAAAGCACAAAGAAAATATATTGCATAATAACAATTCAGTTGACAGCATTACAATTAATCATAACCTACATTTAAACGAAATCATTAACAAGGAAGAAACATCTCCTGATGTAGCAAAGTCTATAGCATTAGAAACCCTTCATACCAAATATCTGCTTAATGACTGAACATACATTTATACAGATGATCTCTTTTAGATGATAATGATGGAAGTGGTGCTGGAGGAATTTGCCAGTTCTTCTCATTTTATAAAAGTGTGTACTAACTTTGATGCAGAGATTGAAGCCATTTGTACTTCCCTCCAAAACACATTCTTTTTGTAACACCACTGCAAAAATATTGTCATGTTATCAGATTCTAAAGCTGCAATTCAGGCAATAAATCCACCAGCATGAAAAAATTAAAGAAATACATTCTATGACGGAGCAAATTCAAAACTTGAAATAAAATTAGTTATGCAACGGATTCCAGCACACTATAATATACATATCCTAGCTAAAAAGTCTCCAAAATTAAGCAAATAAACAACAATTGCATTCCCTTATGAATCAATAAAGAAGAAAATGAATGAAAATTATCATAAGTTGATGAGTGAAAATTGTAAACTTAAGGAACTTTTGGAGAACCCTAACTGAATTCCTGAACTGTCTCGTGAAACTGCTGTTGCCATGTTTCGGCTCTTTACTGGACATGATTGTCCATAGAACTGGCATATTTCCAACACACATTGCCCTCTATGCCCTAAACTTGAAGAAATGGACATGGAACATCTGAAGCATTGTCCAGCACTGCAAATATTGGGAAACAAGAAAGAGAATAACTTCACTCTTAACTCTTCGGCATTAGACACATACATACACACTATTTGCATAAAAAGTGGTTGCAGGAGAATAGTGTACTTAAACTTAAAGGCTGCAGTGTTAGGAAAGATAAAGTCTGCCTCTCTTAATAAATAGATCAATCTGAACCAACTAACCCAATCCAATCTTATTTCAAGGTATTAGCCAAATTATAACTAACTTTTAAATTAATTCTCTGAAACTGGCATTTAAATTTTAATTAGGATTGCAAGGGATAGTGAGGTATAATCAATAACCTCTCCTATCCAAATCTCATCCTCAACTGCTTCTATAAATGAGGCTCACAACTGTCTCAAGAATTGATAGCATATCTGTACCTATCTGTGCCTCATGAATTAATGCTACATGTAAAACAGAAATTATTCATCATCTGTTAACCTAACTGCGTCTATTCAATTAATGATACGTCTCAAACAGAAATGATTTATCATCTGTGTATCTGACTGTGTATATCTCAAACAGAAGTAACACTGTGTCTCCTGAATTTTATACCTCACAGTTAATATAGACAACTCGAACGGCATTAACATACCTGGTGTACCTGACTGTGCCTCTTGAATTGCATACTTCAGAGATGGTATAATATCTCGAACAGAAGTAACAGACACACAATATTTACAAATTGAGCGGAAGAGTGACATCTGATCGATATCCTGTAAAGCACCTCTACCTTTCAGCATGCCAGCTGCAGCTCCACCTGCAATTGTTTATAAATTGAGTTAATATTAAGACAGACATTTTTACACATTTCACTCTTCGTAGTAGTAGAGTAGTAGTAGAGTTTAAGAAGGGCGCGTCAGCTACTATGGCTATTTGCGCCCTTATCTAAAATTCTTAATATTACAAATACATAAATAATATAATAATCAGAGTGCTAAAAGAACTAAAAAGCGTTGTCACGATAAAACGAGGCACACAAATGCAGTATACATAAGATGATTTCTACAGAATCATAAAAGTGAGCAATTCTACCACACTAGGTGGTATTCAAGACGAACAAATAAAACAATAAAACTAAGGCCACCAGAGATAACTTGTGAATTAAATTTTAAAAGCATAAAATTTTATAAAATATTCGGATGTATAAAGTCCGAAATGTCAACAATGTAAAATCAAATATAAAACAACAAATGTAACCTCCGGATGTAAAAGGTCCGGAGGATAAGTAAAACGGATCAATAAAAAACTAAATCACCTTATCCAAACCTGTATTTGATAAAAATCTCAGAACTGCATTTGTACAATTAAAATCATTTCCAAGAGCGTCACGTAATGTCGGCCGAATTCCATATTGCCTCCTTGCATGGTCATATTTCCTGCAACTCAATAAAAAGTGTTCCACCGTAAGTGGAACATTCACTCTTCGTCTCGTTATTTTGTAATATAGATTTGGATACGTCATACCAATGATTTTCAATCCGTACATCACAGAAATTAAAGCGTAATTAAATGTAAGCCATTATAAAGAGCAACTGATGAAAAGTAATTACATACTGCGCAATTCCTGAGAATAAATTGAAATTATGCCATCGCCAGCTAACCTAACACCCTTGGAAACAACATGCAAGCAATTTATGAACTCTAAAATTGAAAAGTGAGTTTTCAGTATGCTACTGATCTTTATAAATGAAATATTAGGGAGAAGAATGGCAAATTACGTCGTGCATAGACATTTTAGATTTAATAGCACTGAATGAAGAAAATAGTACAGCTTACTTTAGTTCTAATATTTCATTTTCTTTCACTGTAACACAGAATTTCAAATGCTTCACAGTAATTATTTGGAAGTCATATTTCGAAATACCTGTATTGTCTTTGTGAAATTTCACCAATAAACATTCTATTACTCCTTCTCAATTCCTTAATTAAAGTGTATGCATTATTGGTTTCTAATCCTAACAGGCTTTTCTTGTCTATGCTAACCTGGCAATGAGAGAAACACACTTCTGAGCTAAGATTCCTTGTATGCAGATGTGTGTATGATGACGAGAAATGCTTGAGATGGGATGGGATGGGGTGGAATGGAATCCTTCAAACCATCCCACTAGTTCTTTGTAGTGACAATGTTACTCCGGAACCTTTTAATGTAATTTGTTTTTAACCTATATTAAACTTTTTTTTTATATCAATATATGCAGAAAAGTGCAGAGCGATAGTTTCCCACTGAATGACACATGATGGTCATTCTGAACCCTCTCCAACCGTTCAACCCCACTCCTGTGACCACCTACAAGTTTGTAATATGGCTCTGCACCGTGTTACTGGATTTCCTCCAGTTATTTCCGGAAAATTATTTATCAGATCATTTGAAAACTGTCATATTTTGCTGCTTTTGTAAAACTTACTTATCTGCCACATGTTTTAACTCATGCTGAATTCTTGGCAAGAAAGCCACTAAAATCTCACTATCCAATATTTCTCACAAACAGTGGGTTTAGAGGAAAGGGATGGACATGGGCGAACTTATTCTGGTCCATTTCTTCCTGAAGACTGCACAATGGACAAAGTGGTGAAGAAATAATTCCAATTTTGTTAATGTATTTTGACAAACAGTGAGTAATCGAAAGGATGAAACTGCACTTTTCCATGGATACTGAGGAACTATATTTTGTTTACACCGAGACACACCCACGTGCAGTTGAACGGAAGCTGTGAGTTTTTCTTTTCTGCTAAGAGAACCAAACTGCACACTATAAAGCGTCTTCTTTTCCAGGTAAACAGGAACATAAATAGATTAGGTACACTTTTTGTTCCGAAAGTCAAGAAACCTTGAGAACATCCCTAAACTCGTGGAATGGAAAGAAATTGCAGTGTCCAGTATCAAATAATAAGCTCAAAACATATATCATATGTTCCGAGGTCATAAGCCAATTGGAAGAGTTGAGCATGAATCAGAGCTAAGAATTTGAAAGAATGGACAGATTCAGTTTATGGCAATTTGGACTGAGACATTAGTTAACAATACTGGATCCGTCAGCCTGTATATACATCTAATGGTGAAGGTCAACCCAAATATTTATTTTCACAATGGATAAATGCCTCATCAAACAGAGTGATAACGTCGGAACTGATAAATCGTGTGCAGATTCAGCTGTTGCTAGTTGTAATTTAGTAGTTGAGATAAAACAGTGATAAGTACCACTGTATTTCCAGCCTATTGGTCAAAGGATCAAAGTTTAACTGTTAATGAAAGCGAATTGGGATGTTCAATATGCAAATCTGTAGGTACATTAAGGGCTGCAAAAAGACATTAAGTAGTGCATAGTGTGAAAGCACAGAGTATGGTGAAACAAAAGTTAAAACACAATAGTGTGTTAGGAAAAATGTCTTCTTATAAACTATCAGCTGCTCATATTAAAGCCAATGGAATCACATCCCTTGCTAAAGAAGAACAAATCGAGACTTTGAATGTATGAATGTATATACAAATTAGATTGCCCCATGACAGACTTAACAAGACTCGTTGGTTTTCTATGGGTCAGATCATGCAATCAAATCATGCATATACAGATATCTGCATGATCTGTGAGAGCTCAACTGCATGGGAAGGGAAAGAGCACACACAAAACTTTGTTCTACATATGGAACTTTAGTTCAATGCTTGAACTGAACCTGAACAGAAACAACTGCTTTTGTTGGTAGAAAATTTGTCTTCTTTTCTGTTGGACGAAGTTCCATTCACTTTACGGAAATAATATTCCATCCAAATTACAAAGCTTTTATGTTAACAAAAGTAGGTAACTTATAAATGTAGTTGAGATAGGCTATTAAAGCATAAGATAACACTAGTCAACAGCCATTTCGTAACTAAACGAAAACATGTCATCTTACATGATTTTTATATTGTAATATATCACCAAAAAGTCTCTATCGGGCTCCGTTTTTGAGTTACAAGCTATATATGAATGAAAACAAACATAAAAATAGACATTTTTGTGCACATTACTTAGACTGAGAAACCATCACTGATAGCTAAAAAAATAATTTTGTCTTTCGGTAAAGACTTGTATGATTAAGTGCCAAGATCAACAACCACTGATACCTATCTGCAGCTCAATATCCTATCTTTTCAGTCAAGCAGCGCGGGCTTTGTCTAGTAAAACTATTTTATTGTGATGATACGTCTTTGAATTAATGTTCAACAAACTTAAACATGGATAGAAACAAATGATAGTAGTAGGATTTCACAGTAAGTAAACACACAACAAGTCAAGTCCTAAGTTCGCCGGTGTGTAAATCACTCAAATAATTTCTGATATATTTTATGGAAAATTCACTCCGAAATCACATTACACCCACTATTACAAAATCTTGCAAACTCTACTTTGGCCATCTACTAGGCTGCAGTTCTTGCTCTGTCACTTTGTCCGAGTGACAGAGAGGAAAGAAGAGAGCTATGTCTTTGGCAGTTCTGACATTGGTTTCTGGGATTCTCCTATTTCTTCATGTGAGACATCTACATCATTCCATCAACATTCATCCATTGCATTCCCCAAATGCCAGCTGGCGATGCATGGAGGAGGATGGCCTAGGGATGAGTGAGGTTGCCTGCTCGAAACCCGGATACACAGCGAACCTCATTGTTAGTGTAATCATCCGGTGTGGGAAGGAGCCTAGCTTAAGAGTTTTCAAAATAGATCGTAAAAGTTCGCAGTGCTGGGTCTTAGTGCCCCCTCCCCCCAATCAAAATTCCATTTCAAGAATTAAATTTTATCAGAACAGATAATAGTGCAAGAATTTGCCACTTGCTTGGAGGTTGCAAGGTTGGGAACAATGTTTACTCCTATTTCCAATTTTGCAATGTTCATTCGGAGTAAGGCATATTAATGCATACATGTGCATGGCGATAGTACCTATCAATAACACGGGCGATTCGGCCAGCTGAGCATTCTTCACTGCTGTAACCGTGTTTGTAAGGCCTGGGCCAGCAGTGACTGCAGCCACGCCGATTGTGCCAGACAGTCTTGCCACCGCATCTGCTGCAAACACAGCTGATACCTAAACCAAAACAAAATACATAAATATATAAATTCAAATATTAATAATGGATTTGAGGGAGGTGGGATATGATGATAGAGACTGGATTAATCTTGCACAGGATAGGGACCGATGGAGGGCTTATGTGAGGGCGGCAATGAACATGCGGGTTCCTTCAAAGCCATTTTTAATTAATTAATTTAATTAATAAAATGAAGTTCTGTTGCATGTCTTAGCTCTTAACCTGTAATGAATGCATACCACATGACTATTACAGGACTTTGTGCAAGTGGGAATGAATGGAGTAGCTATGATCCTGCACACCTTACTGTAGTAGAAATGTCACTTTGTGTGACTAAAACTTATGGTTAACATTTTTGAGTGGAGTTACACAAAATGTATTCTAGTGTGTATCCTGTGACTTAACTCACTAAGCATAACAGAGAAGTCGAGAACTTTTGTGACGGTACCCATGTCCGATCTCAAACACACAGAAGCGTAAACTTTTTATCCATAAATAAACAAAGAATAAAATTAAACCTTAGCTTAAAATTTTTTATTACAAATTTCCACGACATTTCTTAAGTTACTTAAATAGATCTGCATCATCATTTTCCATTTTATTTCAATGATCGTATTCCACAGCTCTTACTTAATCACTGAACCTCTTAGAATTATAACAAGTAAAATATTATACACTAATACATAATAAGCAGATTAGTTCAATATTTCTAAAAAATTTGAAAAAAAAATTATCATGTTGTTCTAGAATGGGAATGATAATATTTATTGTCCTCAATATCTATACCAGTTATAGTGTACCACCACATTTCTGTATACTGGTTCCACCAAAACTTTCTACACATTTGCCTACAATTAATATGAAATTCGGGTCCACACCTGTGGAGTAACGGTCAGCACATCTGGCCGCGAAACCAGATGGCCCGGGTTCGAATCCTGGTCAGGGCAAGTTACCTGGTTGAGGTTTTTCTGGGGTTTTCCCTCAACCCAATACGAGCAAATGATGGGTAACTTTCGGTGCTGGACCCCGGACTCATTCCACTGGCATTATCACCTTCATTTCATTCAGATGCTAAATAACCTAGATGTTGATACAGCGTCATAAAATAACCCAATAATAAAAAAAATGAAATTCCGACAATCTAATAACTCCACTAATCCTGATAATAACTTACTCCAAACAATCTATTTCTCCTTACAGACCATCTACTAGATCATGTTCCTTCCTGCATTCCATTATTACTAACATATATAATGACAATCTTCTGCAGCCCATCTTACTCTTTTCAATTCAGTGCAAGATTCTACTACTAGTACTTTTCAAACAGAATGTTCTATTCATTATCATTATTATTATTATTATTATTATTATTATTATTATTATTATTATTATTACTATTATTTCCAAATATCGTTATTAAATTTTAACTCTCTATCTTATTTCAAATCATTTTTCTAACTCTCCCCCTCACAAAATATTATATAACCAGGTGTTTCAGACCACCCGTATCAGCCTTTTTTCTCGAAAACTATATGATACTGGTTGTTCATAAAGAAATTTTGATAACCAAAACCTATGTGAAGATTGATTGGTGGCAGTACCATTTCCCGTAACAAACCGGAAATAGGTGTACCTGTGGTCAACTTCGAAATTTCAAATGAGAACATGGGTCATTAAAGGTTCCATTGAAAACAACTTTTACTGAAACTTTTTTTCTAACTTTTATTGTTTACTCACAAAGCAACAAAAATGGTATTTTCTGAGAAATGTTATATGTTATGTACATACACTCTTCATAGTAAGTGTTCAAAATGTCCGCCACCCTATGCAAAACAATGTTCTGATTCCCTCCTAACATCCGTGATTGCACGGAGACCTTCAGCACAGCTGAGAGACATGCAGGCTTCTGTAATTCTTTGTTTCATATCTTCTCTAGTTATTGGATGCACCTAGTAGAACATGTCTTTAATTCTCCCCCACAAGAATAAGTCATTTGGAGCGAAGTCAGGAGATCAGGCAGGCCAGGCTACTGGTCCTCCTCGTCCAATTCACCGTAGGGGAATAACCGATTAATAACTCACCGAGCCCTACGTGAAAAGTGAGCTGGACAGCCCCCTGCTGAAGCCACATTGTTAACCGAAATGCAAGGGGAACATCATGAAGCAACTGGTGCAAAATGTTTCGGAGGAAGCTTGCGTTCTACCATTCAAGTTCTCCTCAAAAAAGTATGGTCCTATGACTCTGTGTCTGAGGAGGTCACACCATGTGTTGAGGCTCCAGACGTGTTGGTAATCCACTTCACATAGCCAGTGTGGATTAACCGGAGACCAGTAATGGGAATTGTAGAGATTCACCTGACCATTACTTTTGAAAGTTGCCTCATCAGTCCACAGAATTCTGAGCTCGAAATCACGGTCCATGTTTAGAAATAATTTGTAGAAATCAACACGAGTCTGGAAATCATGTACCCCAAGTTCCTGATGGAGATGAATATGGTATAAATGAAATTTGTCTTTGAGAATTCTAAACACTGTATTATGATGCAATCCTAAGTCACGGGCAATCCTTCTTGTGGGGGAGAATTAAAGACATGATCTACCAGGTGCGTCCAACAACTAGAGAAGACATGAAACAAAGAGTTAGACAAGCCACACCATGTGTGTCTCTCAGCTGTGCTGAATTTCTCCGTGCAATCACGGATGTTAGGAGGAGATCAGAACATTGTTTAGCATAGGGTGGCGGACATTTTGAACACTTACTACGAAGAGTGTACGTACATAAACAACATATAACATTTCTCAGAAAATACCATTTTTGTTGCTTTGTGATTAAACAATAAAAGTTAGAAAAAAAAGTTTCAGTAAAAGTTGTTTCTTTTTAAAAGTAGTTTCCAATGGCACTTTTAATGACCCTTGTTCTCATTTGAAATTTCGAAGTTGACCACAGGTACCCCTATTTCGGCTTGTTACGGGAAATGTTACTACCACCAATCGATTCTTTACATAGGTTTTGGTTATCAAAATTTTTTTATGAATAACCAGTGTCATATAGTTTTCGAGAAAAAAGGCTGATACGGGTGGTCTGAAACAATCAGCATATTTACACACACATATACAATCACTTTTCCTATTTAACACTTAACACTTCACACGATTTTACTCATTGGGATCCTCTTCTTCCTGATATAATTATTTTAATAATATTGCTAAATCTTTAAATTTAGCTTGATCATCCATTCCTCATGTATTAATTTGTATGAATGTTCGCAATGTATGTCATTTTAAGGCTATCTTCATGAAGTGCTTGTCGTAAGTTCTTACTGTGAAGATTTTCTGAGTGTTCACGGGTAAGCGGTATGTTAGTAATATGCTGATTTATTTCCTCCTGAAGATTTCTTGTGGCTGCAATGTGGGGATTATCAACGTATAAAAGACATTTGCATATGTTTATATGATGGAGAAAGGCTTCTCACTGGGCTTAAAAAATTCCTAGATCTCTTAGCTTTTCTGGTGTATATAGCATGGCTTCAGGTATATCTGTAAGTAGCCCAATGATTTCTTTTACCGCACTTCGAATTAATTTATCAATATCTTTAAGGAATTTCAATGGTATGATCTTTTTTTTCATTGGATAGTTTTCTTTACATATAATTTTGAAACCATTGTAAGGTGTTCTCAGTGTAATGTCAGTCACATAGATTGACCCTCTAGTAAAAATGCAAACGCCCTCTATTTTTTTATTTTTTTTATTGGGTTATTTTACGACGCTGTATCAACATCTAGGTTATTTGGCGTCTGAATGAAATGAAGGTGATAATGCCGGTGAAATGAATCCGGGGTCCAGCACCGAAAGTTACCCAGCATTTGCTCATATTGGGTTGAGGGAAAACCCCGGAAAAAACCTCAACCAGGTAACTTGCCCCGACCGGGATTCGAACCCGGGCCACCTGGTTTCGCGGCCAGATGCGCTGACCGTTACTCCACAGGTGTGGACCAAACGCCCTCTATTTGGAAAACATACCTACTAAAATTGAAACCTAATATATACCAATGTAAAGACAGCTGTCATATTTCCTGTTGTTTCAAATGATGTTCAGCTATACATAATCCTATATGAGGTTTATGATTTTGAGATTGCAAAGAAGAGATCAATTCATCATTTTTTTGTTTTAATCTCCTAATATTTTGATGAAAAATAGAAAAGTTACTTTGTACCAGTGGCGTAGCGTCAATGTAAGCTAAAAAGCTCAGCTTCCCCAGTTAATAATAATTTCATAATAAACCTGCAGTCTATGGACAAAATTATTTATTAATTTTAATAGAATTTATATTTACGCGTTAAATATTGTGATGCGGCAGCTCAGGATGATTTGTGATGCAGCAGTAAACAAGAAGCCTGCACACACCAGCTTCCAAGCAGACTGGTTTCTTACACTCATTCTTCTGTGTAACCCACCCCGCAGATTTTCCATCCCTTTCTAACTAAACTACCCTGGTCGCAAGGCTCGCAGGAAGCTAGCTTTGACATTGAAAATAAGTAGTTTCCGAGTTATCCCTTTTCGTCAGTTGTGTTCAGTTGAAGTGTTAGTGTGCATTGTGGCTGATATAATAAATAATGAGTGAAATAACAGTTCCTGACACCAATTTACTTGAATTTTTTTAGGACAATTCTATTATCAAGACTGACTTACGAACAAAAGTGTGATCTAAAAAACAAATGACCGACTCCCTTGCTGTCACTGAAGGACACAACCAAAACACAGACGCATAGTTACGTAATGATACTAATACTGTATCTATTGACCGTTAATATTGTGATTTCTCTAAGTATGACAGGGAGTGAGCTAGTGTTATACTATACGTGTCTATTTGATGTGTAAACCGTGAAATCATATTTTACTACGTACCATTTGAGGTCATGCCTTATTGGTGTTACTTACGAGGTTCCAACCAATCTTCGACTGCTGACTTGACATTGACTACTATTTATTTTAAGACTATATTTTTGTAATACGTTTTCTCATATTGCATGAAAGACAACTTGAATTAGCGTCCCCTGCTCAAAATTTCATGCTACGCCACTGCTTTGTACAGAATGTTCATTACTAGAAATCTCAGAATATGCATCATTTAATTGAACTTGCTTTAAACACCTTACTGATGGGAAAAGCTCTAGCATTAGCCACCACAGGAATATTACAACTCTGTTTTTTAACATGGCTACCTCTGGTGTTATTGGCAATAAGAACCGAAAGTTGCTCCTTGCTCTACTATTCAGGTGCAGTCCAAGTGGTGTATATTCATACCATCTTATCAAATCAATGTGCGATGCCCCAGGTCTCATCAGAGCCTGCTAAAGTCATATATTCACACTCCACTCTCTCCTGGGAAGATATGGCTTGTTCTACCTGCTGAAAAGATTGAAGTACCCCACACTGGTATGGCTGCTCATCTTTTTCAATAGAATAGGTGTAATTATTATCCATGCTATTACCTGACCCACCCACTATAACTACATGATCTCCCTTACAAAATGTTGAACTCAATTTCTTCATATTCTCAACAACACTTCTGAGGAAGAGCATTAGGTTTACATACACTCATCATCCAGTTTCGACTTCAAAAGTGAGGAAATGCCTCTTGCGTGGCTACTTCCTAAAATCAATAGTTTACTCTTACTATTACTAACCTTTTCAGTATTATGATCAACCTTGACTGGGTTTCAGTTATCCTGATCAACATCCACTGCTTCAAGAGCACTGAATTTTTTAGTCAGTTTGATTGATGAATCTGCAGAGAAAAGTCTACCTGTAGACTTGGAATTTTTCGGTTTCATCTATGTATTAATGTCCCCCTTACCCTTTGCATTAATGTTATCTTTCATAGCTTTCAATTCACTAATTTCACTCTATACCTACAATTCTAGGATTGTGATCGCACATCCCCAACTATCATCTCTAACAAAATTATCAGGATCTTCCAACGAAAGCAGAATTACAATTACTACACCAACCCCTGCAAGTACCACACTTTCCACACAGCATCTATAGTATACACTGCATATCTTATTTAGAGATTTAAATTCAATTTCACTCAGCTTCGAATCAATGTACTTATGTTATTTGTACTCTGTAGCCTCACCACAATAACTCTACACTACATTTTATCACTTCACTATACCGCCCTTGTCAACTATGCAACACATCACTTCACTGCACTTATATTTCAGTCTTGTTACAACTTGATTATTTATGTACAGTAGTTATTTAACACAAACAATTTCTTAACCGATAATAACACTTATAATGACATAATTTACTTACAATTTAGACGTAGGTTAGGCTTTGACGAAAGCAAACAGCATTCAATATAAGAGTTACCAACACTTAATTTAATAGTTCGACTTTACAAAGAACACAAGACTTAAAATTAAAGAAATTATAATTAGTTAAGAATAAGTTAAGTTCAAAGAAAAAGATCGGGAATAGTGACCAAAGCATTCTATGATATTTGAGATTATCAACTATTCACATTATGTGTTTATGATGTGAATGAAATATGGAGTATATTATTACGAAACTGTGTGGGGAATGACTGCTATGAATTTATAATAAAATTTATGTATCACATGATTAGGAACAATTTCAAGTACCTTTAAATATGACACTGGTAATGTGAAATAAATAAATAAATAAATAAATAAATACTTAATTGAGAAATATTTATATTTTTTGTTTACTGCTTGAAAAGTAAAATGTAAATTATGCTGATGAGACAATATGAGGAACTGCCATGGGAATCCAAAGTTTTGAAGAAAGCTAACCTACATTAGCCCTACTTATCCGCACAAATCTCAAAGGACCTTCAAATTGAAATTTAATACTTTTTAAAATGTTACTGATTTATCTCATTAATTTATTAAATAATTTTACTGTATATATGTATCAAAGGTTTTTATATCCTGGTAGAGTTTAATTCATGAACAATATCTGGATTCCTACAACCTGAGTCCCATGAAGTGGGGCCACTGGAGAAACATCATTCGAATGAGAACTCGATAAGCAGGAAGGGATTTCAAAGAGCTACTATGGATTAATTTATTGCCTTAACTAAACATAAAAGTATAAAAAAGAGGTGGAAAGATGGAGGAGGGAACGAATGTGGGAAATTAGACATTGTAAGTAGAAAGCCAAATAGATATATGCTCTTGTAAAACATCAGGTTTAATTTACAAGCTTTGAGTTTGAGTCCTATTGTTACTCAATTAGTCTGAAGAGAACTAAAAAGTAAAGTAACAGTATACATACTTCATGTCTTGTATCCACAATTTTTATTCCCAAAGCTTCAGCAGCAACAAGAATGGGAGAAATGTGACCACCTACAAGTGTAAACACAAACTTCACTCCATGACTCTGTAGCACCTGGGCCACCAGTTCACCGCCATGCTTCTTACTGCCCACATCCACCTATAAAAACAAGCAGAGTTGTGATACATAACTGCACAACAATAAATTATATAAAATGTCAGTCTAAAGTTACCACGACACAAACATTACAATACATCTGAATAATACACAAATATATATATATATTGTAACTTTTATTTTCAACAATAATGTGAGTTTTGTTTCTGATTTTAATCACACACCCGTCAACAATGGGTATTCCACTCAACACAGCAACACAGTAGTCGTTATTGCACTCCACCGAACGACAATGACAATACACAGGTATTATTGAGAAGAACAACAATGTACTCCTAATCTCAACTAATGTTCACAAAGCACTATGTACAAAACAAAACTGTCAGTTCACAGTTCACAGTTCACAGTTCGTTCGCCTTGGATAGTTCTTCTAGCTCACTCACTCAAGTTCACTGCATTTCGAACCCAAGACTTTCAGAGACAGTTCACTGCACTTCGAACCCAAGACTTCCAGAGACAGTTCACTGCACTTCGAACCCAAGACTTCCAGAGACAGTTCACTGCATTTCGAACCCAAGACTTCCGGACACGTTGCCTTCGCCTGGACGCTGCCACAGTTACTCAAGTTCACTGCACCTTGAACTCAGATCCACTGGATACGTCTCCGCTAACTAGCTCTCTCGCAGCTGACTGGCTGACTAAACTTCGAAGGCTGCTCACGCTTTTATTTACTAAATCACACGTTCTCGAACCTTCGATCTTCGGGAGCAATCTGTTTCCAGACGTTTCCCTTACGTCCGTCCCCTCCACTCTGTGCCGGGATAGTAGCTTCCCTTGCCACGCCGTGCTTCAGCATCTGCCGAAGCCTGAGTCCCCCACGTCCTGCGCCTCCTCTCTGCCGGACGCACGCGTAGACTCCCGAGGCAACAAGAATCATCCAGCACGGTTATCACAATATATATCTCACGTATTACGTTTCATACAATGCATTTCCATAATTCTACTGAAAAAAAAATCATTTCGCACAAAACTGTCCGTTACATATAAACAGATATGACTGTAATTAGCAATGTCTCTTAGAATGCATATCACAGTGTTGCCAATATCTGGAAAAAGAAAAATGCGAGTTTTGGTAACGTCAATTATCAGTAACAGATTAGGATTGGTATGTTCAGACTTTTAGTAATGCCTTATATGTATGTTTTTGGTACATAGGCAGATAGATGGATTTGCTTTGTACAATAGTGAAAAAAGAAAGATTTATCCTGGACAATAGTGAAGAAAGATTATCAAAGATTTATCTTGGATCCTCGTAGTACAAGATAACTGTGGTACTACAGAATTATCACTGTGTGTGTGAAAATTTTTTTAAAAATCATCAGTCAACAGTATATAAGAAATGAATATATTTGGAGCAGGTTGGGTGGCAATGACCACATTGTGTGCTACAACACTTCTTCTCCCGCATGTAGTGTGTGATATTAACGTTACATCTTCTGCAAGAAGAACAAGAACAAGAAAAGCATTAGTTGAAATCTCTTACTCGAAAATTGTAAATTAAACAAAAAAAAAGGTAGAAACCAGTGCACGGGAAGTTCATGCTATTGTAGACTACTGCATTTTTGGTCTGGGGAAAACATTCGTCTTTTAAAAATATACAGTACTATCATGACTCACTTAGGAATAGCGCCTTAAATATTAAACTTCGTGTTTAAAAAAAACCTTATCAACTGGAGGATTTTTCCATTTCCAAAATCACCTGAACTTCCTGTGCGCTACTTTAGCCAAAACAGGAAATATTAATTATCTAAGAAATACAGGGGCTTATTCCTCAAAATTATGCATAGGCCTAATGGTTATTATTTATACAGTATGTTAATCAATCTACGAAACTAGGCCTAATTATAATCCTATATTCGTGATTCTCCCCGATCACCAAGTGCCACATCACATTCATTACTCTCATCTTCCATGCTATTTGATATTAATAGCACTGAATAAGCTCTTCAATTTGTCATTGTAAATCTTCGCAATAAGGTTACCAAAGAAACGCAGATAGCAAGGACCCCCCACTTAAGATACTACCGGTTAGCACGGGAGAGAAGGATTTGGGTGGGATAGTGACATCCTTAGACAATTTTGAGTATATGCAAGGTATACCAAAAGTCTAAACTAACCTAACCTGTCAGTGATTAAATCTTACAAAAAAATCGCCTTTCTTCTGTGATTCGTATGGAAAGGCACAGAAATGAGATGTGCTGCCCCTCCCTTCCATCTCGATGGAACGATCCCACCTGCCCGCACCTCTCCATCAGCTTCCGCTATCTCACAGCAACTTTTCACGGGAAAATTTTAGAACACGCACCTTATTTCGATGACGGCAACCAAGTTTTCTTTTGTTTATGGTACATAGCTCACATGACTGTACATTGGGCTTGTGTTTTATTTAACGACGATAGTAACTGCCGAGATTATATCAGCATCGCCGGTGTGCCGGAATTTTGTACCGCAGTTCTTTTACATGCCAGTAAATCTAATAACATGAGCCTGTCGCATTTAAGCACACCTAAATGCCATCGACCTGGCCGGAGATCGAACCCGCAACCTCAGGCATAGAAGGCCAGCGCTATACCAACTCCGCCAACCAAGCAGACTCATAATTATCATTATTATTAACCTATCTTCGAGAAACTAGCGCTGAGGTAGTTCCGGTGATTTTTGAAGTGAAAATGATTTTATTTTATTTATTTTTTGTGGAGATGCAGTTGATCGCATAAGCAATGCATAACAAAAGCCTAAACTAGGCCTATCCAAATCTAACCTGTCACAGATTCGCATAAGCAGAGTATAAAAGGAACTACCCCAGGGCTACTTTAGCCAAAACAAAAATCCAAAATCATTGTTAATCTCAGGCAAAGTTACTAAATCCCTTTATTTAATTACCTTATGCAAGGTAATGTAAATTAAATTGAACCAACTGACGAAAAAGCCGATGAAAATTCCAAAGAAAACGCACAATATAAATAATACTGAAAAGAATAAGCCATTCTCGTGCAGAACTTCTTCTTCTAAATCGCGTGCAGCATCCATTTCCTTCCCGTTAAAGAACAGAACATACGTATATACTATATAAAAAGAATCTGCAAATCATTAACAAACATCACTACATCAAACAGGTGCCAACAATATATTTACATTAATATATCATCATATCCCCTTCTTTTCTGACGTCATATCCTCCTTGTGAAGAGAAGATTTTGGCGTCCTTCTGTTTACAGATAGTCACGTATTTGGCGCTTTTTACAACCACAAATGTATTACCACAGTCTACTATATACAGTCGCGAAGCTCAATATGTAGCAAAAATGCAAACAGGGGTAGTTGCCCACCACTAGGATCGCTACTATCGCCTCATCATCGCAGATCTCTCTCCTAGCAGCCGACAAAATATGTTACACTTTCCTTGTCGTGTTCTTTTGGAAAAATTAACACCTTCCTTCCATTATTGAAATATTAAATGCATAAAGTTAATTTATTATTTTAATGAAGTATATTAAATTCCACCACAAACTCGAAGATACCTGCAAGAAATAAGTTAATATAATTTTTGTTTGTGCAAAACGAACTGAAATTTACTATAATAGCTACATTCATTCAAGATTATAGCGATAATTAACCATGAATTGAAACCAATAAATATTAATTTGCACTTCTCTTTACAACAATAATAATGGAAATATGAATTAATGGAGTAACTTACGTGTACCGGTACTTGTAGTGTAGGCTTACGTAGTTAACAAAATGGGATGAGGTTAAGCAATAATAATCACACCAGAATTGGAAATAAAACGTGATCAATACATTTTATTGTAACCGACTTTTTCTACGTCTCTAGTTAAAGCAACAAATAAAAATAACAACAAAATTAACAGCTATAATTAAAAACATATCCTTCGAAGAAAAAATGAGGCCTAAGCAATAATAATCCCACCAGAATTGAAAATAAAACGTGATCAGTAAAGTTCATTAAAACAAACTTAATTTTTCTACGTCTTTAGTAAAATAACATAAAAATACTAACGAAATTAATAGCTACAATTAAAAATATATCCTCTGAAAAAAAAGTAGACCTAACCTTTATTTCTCTGGAAATTTATAGCAGCCTAAGTGACAGAACTTTGACCGGTATCCAATGTCCTTTCGGTTGGACTGAAACATTTCATTGTGAAATTTAAGGATATAATGTATTCTAACAGTCACAAAGAACTTCAAATTAACAGTTTTGTTTCTGCACGGCATTCTTGTGGAAACCCAGGAACCTTTCTGAATCTTTCGGAAATCGGAAAAAGGATAACTCTGGCCTCTTTCTCTTATTGTTGCTACAATTTATAGCACTACAAAGTCTCCTCCTTGTCCCATATTATTATTCCAATTATTATATTTTAGCCATTAACATTTTCATTATAACCAATAACGAACATTTCACAAGCATCAATGTGAAATACGCAACGAGCTAGCACTCGATAGAAATACGACACAGTTCAAAGTCGACCATGGACAGTCTATTGTTTCTAGTTGCTAACCGCTTGGAGCGCTTTATCACGAGATTTGCAAAAAAACACCTCAAGCTTCGCAACTGTATATAGTAAACTGTGGTATTACCACAGTCTAATACTTACAGTCACGCAACTCATACGTATAAAATATGCCAACATTTGACAGCTGGCGCCACAGTAGCCCTCTAGCGGCAGGCAAGTTAACAGTGTGCACACGATATATGATAACACATCAGAAAATGGGTTTTGCGTAATTTGCTTTATATTTTTATGCTATGCAGTAATTGTATATGTTCTTATTAATTTTACTTTAGAATCATAGAAGAATTTCACACGCAGTTAATCTACAGTTTCAGAAGCTGGGAATAAACGTAATTTTACTGCTCCTTACAAGTGAATCATGGCCCTGATCACGTATCATGGTTTGAAATAATATAATTGTTCGTACGTGGACGGTTAATTCAATTCATTCCTAAATATATTTACGAATCATTGGAACTCTATATTTACTGTGAGAAGAGTCAAAATTAGTAGCTTCAAAATTGTAGGCCATATCTCGTAGGGTACATCGCGAGGTGAACTCCTCTCCCTATTTCCTGAGAAATTAACTATTTTCCATACCACAAATTGGGGTAAACTCGGCCGCTGAGGCAAACTTGAAAATAAAAAAGGGGAGGATGTAAACCTTAATATGACATTGATTTATGAAGTTCATTATTTTTCCATTTCTTAAGAACCGGTATTTCCTTTATTATTTTATGTCACAAATAGTGCTGATATTATGGTGTAAATTTTTATGGCAAGTTTACCGCATTTTACATTACATTTCCAGTTTTCACACAAAAGCTTAATTTTAACTTATCCTACCTATATAATACGTAATTCACATGCACTTACTGTTAATATGATGTAGGTGAGAAAAAATAAATGAACACACAATTTTGTTGAAAAAATTGTAACTTCAATATTAACTCAGAAAATGTAGGCCTAATTTTATTTTCAGAGCAGAAGTGGTGTAAGTCAAAAATGGGTAATGAGGGTTAAAGTAAACATTCTGTAAAATACAGCGCAAAGTAGCAGTCAATATTGAATTTATTTAAACTATTAGTAGTCAGTTAATAGCACGAAGGATATATTAATTGCTACATTGCGCTGTATTTTACAGAATTTTTACTTTAACCCTCATTACCTAATTTTGACTTACACCACTTCTGCTCTGAACGGCTCAAATAATCACTGGGAATGTAAAATCAACACCAATAACAGTTAACAGTCATGCAAATTATTACAGAAAAGATTGCTTTTTATATTAAATTTAAAGAGGCTCTTTTATTTCTAGAGAACTTAATACGTCTGCCACTTGAATCTACATCAACACATCAGATATTTTATCGACACAGTCCGGATTTATTCAAGAAATGAATATTTCGCAAAAGGATTACAATACTCCATGAATTCTTGAAAAATTCACCATGATCCCTACTTGAATGCAATATAACATTCAACTTCTGAAAAATATAAAGAAATATACAAGAATACAAAAATTATGGAATTACTTGCATTAAAAGCTCTAGATACATTATCCAAAATCGGAATGGTTACACATATACACATATGATCTCTGCAAAAAAAAAATAATATACGATAACAGGTATCTACTTTGACATAGAAATACGTAACTGATAACTAATAAATGTTTTATAGAACACAATACGTAGGTTAACTACAACGTGGATTATTAGTTATGACTGATTTATGATTTTCTCTTGGTCTTTAGGGAATCTGAAGAACGACAAATTCGGAGATTTAAACTTGTTGTTACTGCAATTTTCGTCATTGCACACATTGCCTTTGTTCCGACGCATGATTAAAACGTTTATAACATCTCGCATCCCTTTAAAGCACGTGCTGGCTGAACGAGATTGTATCAACCCTATTACCAGTGCCTTGCCTGCCGCTTGGGCGCTAGTGTCGCGAACGTTGGCAAAAAAAGTGTTGAAGTTGCGCGACTGTAAGTATTAGACTGTGGTATTACCTCACCAGTGGCTGCATAGACCAAAGAGTTTGTAATACTTACTAGAGACACATACCCGTGAGTGGCAGGCAAGAAAAATGTCACAAATTGAATCGGCTAGCATCCGCCATTGAAGGGAGTGTTTGCGGCGCGAAATTCGAAAACAGTACCACAATACATTGATGTAGCCTGGTGATAGACACTGTTTTAAACATCTTTTACAAAGGATAAAGTATTATAATGATTCATCTTTGGCGATATTCTAAAAATTAATTAAATCACCATATACACTCGGGATAAGTATGTGAAATATTGAATAATGGCAATGTCGGCATTAATTTTCAGTATTACTACTATTTTTTTAAGGACATAATAATGGATATTTACTGTAATATTTAAAATGATCTATATTTCAATCCTTTCATGCAAAGGAAGGGGGAGGTATATGGTGCTTAGAAAATATTTAGTGGTGAAATGTGAGATCATAAAAATTCTGGAAACTGATTTAAAATATAATGAGAATAAATTTTATCATAAAATAATCTATTCATTGTGTAATTGATGACCACCAAGTTAGAGGCCAGTACAGACTTTTTAATGAATTAGTAGCCGGTAATAGTAGGCCTAGGAGTAGTGGTAATAGTAGGCCTAGCAGTAGTGGTAATAGTAGGCCTAGCAGTAGTGGTAATAGTAGGCCTAGCAGTAGTGGTAATAGTAGGCCTAGTAGTAGTGGTAATAGTAGGCCTAGTAGCAGTGGTAATAATAGGCCTTGCAGTAGTGGTAATAGGCCTAGTAGTAATGGTAATAGGAGGGCTAGTGTTGGTAGTATTAGTAAGCCTAGTAGTAGTGGTAATAATAGACCTAGTAGTAGTGGTAATAATAGGCCTTGTAGTAGTGGTAATAAGCCTAGTAGTATTGGTAATAGGAGGGCTAGTTTTGGTAGTATTAGTAGGCCTAGTATTAGTGGTAATAGTAGGCCTAGTAGTAGTGGTAATAGTAGGCCTAGTAGTAGTGGTAATAGTAGTCCTAGTAGCAGTGGTAATAATAGGCCTAGCTAGGCCATCAGCTATATTTTCACTAATTTCTTTGCATTCAATACAACTAAAAACTAGAAGTACATGCTGTACAAAACGGAAATTACATGATTAATTCATTTATTGTGAAACAAAACAGTTTTAGACAGATATAGTCTGCGGATTTTCTTATGCACTCTGCTATTATAATCCACTGCAATGTGATGGCACCTAACCCTTACATACATTGTTGAAATCAACCTTATAAACCTGATTAATGTGTTCCTGGAAAAACTTTATCCAAGAAATATTCCGATATTCTGTAAACACATTCAAAGGAGGAACTGCATTTGGAACATTCTTCCAAATATTAAGATATGCATGCTTTCCTGGGCATCCTACAATAGTAGCTATGTTCGAACAAATATTTGCGGCGCAGTATTTCACCATTTTCTTATTATTTCCCTTCAAGTGTAGTCTACTTATATTTATTCGTACTCCTCAATAAGCATGCACTGCTCGCACCCCCGGCGAATTATCAACTCCCTTTAATGGCGGCCGAACAGCGGTTCAATTTTGTACGCGAAACTAGCGCCGTTGGTGTCTCTAGTTATATATTACAAACTCTTTGGCATAGACCCATAGATTTACTAAAGAACACTAGACCGCTCACTGGCGCTAGTGTTATGCTCCCAAATTGAACAGCCGGGTGGCGGCCATTTGTTTGTTAGAGCTGAATAAGCACAGTTGTTTCGTGCGCTGCTTTTAATTGCAGTAATTCACACGGATGTAAAGATAAAGTAGGAAGGAATGTTATATTTCACTGATTAGTTAATCCTTCATTTCTAAGACGATTTTTTTCTCCATATTATGTTAAGAAGACAAATTATTGTACTTGTCATGTGACTCTTTATGCTTCAAGTTTCATCTGAGTAAAGAATCTCTTAACCGAAAGTGGACAGGTGCAATCCGCAGAGAGATTTTCTACCCTACAATGAATCATTCAGTGTGTTCAACTCATTTCGAAGATAGTTTTTACCTTTCAAACTATGCTATTACCATATACAGTGCTATTGTACTTCATCTACTCCATATCATTTATTTTCTTCAAACAGTTCTTTTTTCAGTGCATACATGAATAATATTCACCGAATTTAAAGCTACAGAAACTGCATAATTTATAACATTTTTTAATATAACTGATTGAAAGTTATTCTTATCTTAGTTACGAATTAATTTAACATTTTCTTATGCTACTACTGCTGCTGTTGCTACTACTACTACTACTACTACTACTACTACTACTACTACTACTACTACTACTAATAATAATAATAATAATAATAATAATAATAATAATAATAATAATAATAATTGTGCTTTTTGACTTCATGCAGCAGTTTAACCTATAGATTGAATTTCAAAGTTGACATTAATTCTTTTATTAACCGTGGTTATGAATATTCACATTCCGAGTTCCTACGAAAATGATACAAGTCTGACAGCCAGGCTTTCCGGGTATCCCAATTTAGGCGGGCTTCTCCCAATTTCCTGGTTGAGTCCCGATTAAAGCGAGTCGGGATTGACAAGAAAACCCGATTTTACACATTATTATTTAAACAAATTACGCCGGTATTTCCTATTATCCGATATTTTTATTTAAGCCTATATATTGATTCAAATGGTAACATTGTAAACATAGAAGTTACCACGGATATTCAGTAAGTCTGTGAGGTAGCCCAGCTGATTGCCGTAAGGCAACTAAACTCGCAAAATAATACCTACTTCTCCTAGTTCTACCGCATTGTTGATTAATCCGTTTCGGTCCCTGGTCGCTGCTCTCACAATTATTAAATATTGTGTACTTTGAGTGCGTTGAGTGGCAAAAAAGATAGCGTTTTGATATCGCGTAAACAATTGCTGTGTTTTAAAATTTAGTAAACTATGTTTAAACATGGATTCATCGTCAGATAGTGAAACTGTTGCAGTAACGGTTACAAAGTTAATTTAGTAGCAAATGGTTAAAACATATTCGTGGTTAATAAAAGAAAAAATTATAATGTTCATTGTACTGTGTGTCCTTTGTACTTCAGTGTTTCTCACGGAGGCGAATAGGCCTATTACATTAAAAAGCACGCAAACACTACTTTGCAGAAAACTGCTATAAATTTTATGGTAAAATGTTGATAAGACTAATGTCTTAAGTTAGCTTCTGATATTCCGATTTCCCTCGCAGAAAACCTAGCGACTCTGCTGACAGCAGAAACACGGTATTAAAGGTATCTCGCAAAGGAAGTATTGTTCCTTTACACAAAAACATTTAGCTTTAGGATACGCGATACACGTATTTAAATAGCGGTTTCGAAATCTCGCGCGTTTTCTACCAAACTATTGGCGGATTTCTGCTACTTCAATTTGGGAACATATTTCTCACTTGCAAATCAAGATTTCAGGTATAACTCCCTGTAAAGTTGATTTGAACAATTTCGAGGGAAAAATTGTTCCGGAGCCGGGTATCGAACCCGGGACCTTTGGTTTAACGTACCAACGCTCTACCACTGAGCTACCCGGGAACTCTAACCGACACCGATATTTCTCACTTCTCCGCTACGGCGTGGTAGGGGCTCGCATAGACCATACGGGAGAGGTCAAATAGAACGTTGCGCACGACGCCATTACTGTGGCAGCTCAAGCTAGCAGACTATTAAGTTTTTAGCTACAAATATCACAAATATAAGTATCCGGAACTTAATAATACATCAAAATATGATATACTGTGAAATTATTATTTATCCTTAATATAATCAAATAATAAGTACACAATACGATTTATAAAACCAATATAACTGGATTACATTCCGTCAATAAAGTTTCTTACGAAGGTCTGCCTACTGCACTTGAAGAAATAAAGTACCTACAGTATATGCTCTATAATATTTTTTAAAGCTAACAATCCTCTTAATATTCATATATTAAAAACTATACAAGTGTTATTGTGACGAACAAAGCGACAATAAAAACGGACAGGAATGAAGAAACTGTAGACCTACTATTTATCCTAAAAAAAAGTAAAGAGACCTTATTATGTTGTGTGGTATTAATCAATCCACTAAATTTTACTTCAAAATGTATTAAATTAGAATCTGAATAATAATAATAATTTATTATTATATTTAATATTAATTATATTTCATATTATTATTATTATTATTATTATTATTATTATTATTATTATTATTATTATTATTATTATTATGGGATATTGCAGCTCTCTTTATTAAATCAAGCGTCAGATCTGAAAAAATTTTCTGTTGACAATGTCATGAAAATTTTCGTTAATCAGGTTGTTTTTCCTTCAGTTTTTTAGTCAAGCTTCTTAAGTTTGATATTATAGTTGCATTTCTATCACATCCTCTGATTGAGGTTCTGGCTGATATTTAGGCCTACATCTAATATCAGGCAGTAAGCTTACATCTCACTTGACGATATGTGTCAGAGCAAGAACAATTGTTTGTGTGCATCTGAAGTCTGACTAATGTAATATGTAGCTAGTCGGCAATATATGCAATGGAGAGGAAAATGAACTGGCCACCCTACCCCATTATCTCCTGACCTAGCTGCCTTATAAGTGGAGCCGTCTTGGTATCACTTGTGATGTTCAGACCTGTCTTCGTACAGTTGACTAAACAACAATCTGTCACATTTTCTTTTTTTTTTTCTTTTTTTTTTTTTTTTTTGAGACTGAGCATATAATTGTGTTACGCACTAATAGTATCAGGGACGTGTGAACAATTCTTAGACTCCAGTACTTTTCAGAATCCTCATAGGATGTTTACCTACCTAAAAATAATATTATACCACGAAAAAAAAATACTACTAAATAGCCTATACTTTCAAATGATGAAGTTCAACCCAATGGAAATTAGGTCTATGTGAACTCAACCTATCAGCATAAAATGTTCTGAAAAATTAAAGAAGAATGAAACTGCGTGACTTTTCTTTTCTTATGTAATTTCCGGAAGCAATCTTCTGTGAAATGTTCAGAATACAATTTATGTTGTGATAATTTGTTCGAATAAAATTATCTCTTCTAATGGCAGATAACCAATCGCAACAGTAGTTCTGCTTTTTTTTTTTTTTAGGGGGAAAGCTAGAAACAACACATTTTATAATAATGTTTCTATCATATTAAAAAAAATAGCAGCAATATGCAATCTACATAAACGTGCTATTTATTGCCTGCATTAATTGCACCTTAAACTATTAGATGCATTTAAATATCGTTATTTACGCTAGAAAAGTGATGCCGTAGCCTTTCCTGAAGCGATTTATGCAGTTACAAGCTTTACAAAAATGCATCATTATGATAGATTCATCAAATGCACACTGGATATACTATCAGTCACTATCACAACTACCTGTTAAATGCCACACTTGCCACAATGATGACGATGCGCGAAGGGTTTCAATTTTGTACAGCATAGCAGCGCTCGCTGTGCGTCTAGGTGGGTAACTATAACGTCATTGTCTCGATCTGTGATTACAGTTCCATTTTACACATCTTCATATATTGAAAGAGAATACGCCCCAATAGAATTTCATTTCCGAAAACTGTATCTGGTAGTTTCCATACACCGTAGCCCAGAGCTTTGCCTATATTGTATATTAAAACGTCAATTGCGTGTTTATGCTGGTCACATTTGAAAAATATATGATCTGTATCCCCTATGGCTTTTTGACAATTGCACTGTGGTGATTCTTTCTGACCTATTAAATATAAATATTGGGGAGTATGTGTCGTCTTCAGTTTCAAACATGAGATGAAGGAAATAAACGGCCGGTTAACGTGCTGTGAGGATCCCTCTGATAATTCTGGTATCTGTTCGATTTGATGGCGAGTGAAATCTTGAAGGGTAATTTGAAATAATTTATGGTGTTGCCATGTTGTTACCTCTTTAGCCAATTTGTCTGCCACTTGAAGGGTACACGGGAAAAACGAACAATGTAACATTTCCATTAAGGTTGAGATATTGATCTATTTCGGTATATTACTGCTAAATTTATTGGTGTTTCTACTTGAAATGAAGGAAATGATGAATGTATCCGTGGTTTTAATTCTCCTTTACCATTTTTGGTAAAAATAACACTAAAGTTTGTAGTAATACAGTGAATTAGATGACATCACCCTTAACAACACTGTGACACTGTTCTTTTTCCAGTGCACCCTTCACTTATATTGGAGTGTCCCGGGATCCAGATCAATTTTATTAAATTATTTTGAGCCAGATTATGGAAGTGTTGTTTGATGTTAATCTCCAGCCATGAATAACGAATATGGATGTGAGTGTTTGTAATTGTCTGAATAATACTTTTTGAGACTGAAAAAATTAAAGTGGAGCTCAATAATTTCGAGGGAAAAATTGTTCCTGGGCCGGGCATCGAACCCGAGACCTTTGGTTTAACATTCCAACGCTCTATCAACTGAGCTACCCGGGAACTCTACCTGACATCGATCCAATTTTTCCCTCTAATCCACAGACCTCAAAGTGGGCTGACAACCGTCAAGCAACCAACTTCGAGTGCACACTAACTCCGTGTGACTTGAATTGTCGTTTTCTGTTAACGAACAGTAACGTGTATTATGCAAATCAAGATTTCAGGTATAACTCCCTGTAAAGTTGATTTGAATAATTTCGAGGGAAATTTCCCTACTAGCGATCAGCAACTGTAGTCTGTCACTAGGTTTTTATCGAGAGGAAGATTAGCATAAGTAACAATTTTCGTTACAGTGGAGGCAGATGAGTTAAGTTTGGTAGCGCAAAAAGCGCAAGAAGTATGTTGGCACTCCTTCAGATATTAAAGCATAGGGGGACAAATACTGCAGTTGAGCCCATTCTTATCTAATGGGTTATTTTTAAAAACCTTTTGCATTCGCTCGAATAGCGATCCTGAAACTGGGAACGGAAAACAGAGCTAGCGCCACTCGGCGACGAACCACTGAACTAGAGGAAGTAACGTCACTTTCTCTTCTACCCGCTCTGAATGTAGTCTTTCACTAGTATTAGGAGAGCAGTCAGGTTTGTTGTATGTGAAATAACCAGTTTGCAGATCTAATGGTAATAATGATGATGATGATGATGATGATGATAATAATAATAATAATAATAATAATAATAATAATAATAATGGAAAAGTGTTGAAGCTGATCTCCAAAGCTGTGGGCTGCTGTTGAAGGACGGTGAAATTTTACAGCATGTATTATCTGACTCGAGAAAAGTATCCTCATTCCTTCAGTCCAAGCAACTACCCCTGCAACGGTAAATTGTCGACCTGGTTGGCGAGTGTGCTTAAATGCGACAGGCTCATGTCAGTAGATTTACTGGCATGTAAAAGAACTGCGGGAAAAAATTCCGGCACATCCGGCGACGCTGATATAACCTCTGCAGTTGCGAGCGTCGTTAAATAAAACATAACATTTTTTTTAACAGCAAAGGTAAATTAAGCCCAGTTCCCACGGTGCTTGTTTTCTTGCGTGTTTCCTTGCTGCCTACCAAGCTGGGCGCCGTGGTGGGTACGATGCTGGCTCCCGTGTTGGCTACGATGATGGTTGTTGTTCTCACGGAGTTGGCTCTTTTCACAGTTCAAATTGGAAAATTACTATTTGTAATATGCATTGTGATTAACTTTTATTCAATTAGATCTTTCCAATCAATCTGCATGTCCACACCTGTCGAGTAACGGTCAGCGCGTCTGGCCGCGAAAACAGATGGCCCGGGTTCGAATCCCGGTCGGGGCAAGTTACCTGATTGAGGTTTTTTCCGGGCTTTTCCCTCAACCTAATGCGAGCAAATGCTGGGTAACTTTCAGTGCTGGACCCCGGACTCATTTCACCGGCATTATCACCTTCATTTCATTCAGACGCTAAATAACCTGGATGTTGATACAGCGTCGTAAAATAACCCAATAAAATAAAAAAAAATAAATCAATCTGCATACTGCAATTATATTACGAAACCTGAAAATTGTTTCGTAATTTCGATAGTGCAATATCACTCAATTCCTTTCTGGAAGAAGTCACATGACAAACAATAGGAGGCGGTTGCTTACAAGGCAGTACAAACAATTGCTGATTTTCCTGCACATTTACAGAAGAACATGAACTCCAGATCCTCACCGCAGCTTATGATATATTGAAGGCAGAGTTAATGTGTTTTTTTTTTTTTTTTTTTTTTTTTTTTTTTTTTTTTTTTTTTCCAGAAAAATGCAGTTCACCAAAACTACAGTAAATAATTTAGGGACTTGAACAATAGGTTGTGTGAAACTGCATCATAAATTATTATAAACAAGTGGTTTGAAGGAATACACCATTTTTTTCCGTTTCATATTTATTACCCACTGTTTCACCAGTTCCTTTTTTTCTTCTGAGTGTGAAGAGTATAGGAAGCTGTGTTTCTTACGATGTCACTTAACCCTTGTCATGTTTTTACCCACTGATTTAACAAATCTTTCTTTTCTAAAGGAAAAGTGTAAGTTTCTCTATTCTATATACCTAATGCATAAGTAATTGCAGTGCATTATTATTATTATTATTATTATTATTATTATTGAAAAGTGTTTTTCCTTTCATTTAATATGTAATTAATATAACCCGAAAAAAAATCTTGTATGCTTTGAGAACTTTCTTAATGAACAAAATTGTGTAATATCTTTTATTTCTGCTCCCTGTGTCCTTCCTGCTTATAGAAGAAGAAGATGAGCTGTAGCTTATAAAAAGTAGGCCTATTTCGAAGACAAATGATAAACCAAATAAATGGTACACTAGTAATGAACTTAAACTAAAGACAGATAAAAGTACTACAATTCCGTTTCAAACACAGTTAAAAACTAATAGCAATAAAGTACTAAAATTCTATTTCGATACTCGCATCCAAAATTCCGCAAAACTCTCGGGCAGGCCGTATAGTTTAATAATAATAATAATAATAATAATAATAATAATAATAATAATAATAATAATAATAATCTGTGGTGCCACAGCCCTTTAAAAATCCAGACAGACCAGCCGGATGTTGGCCTCACTTTCACATTACGACAAATACACTACTGCAATAAAAAAATGAAACCGTGTTTGGTCCTGAAATACAATGAAGGAGATATGTCACGGTTATATGAACACTTTATAAGTTTATTGAAGATGTTATTCAGACATGTTTCGGAGATTGCTTCTCCATCTTCAGTGATAAGTTATATCGACAATGTGGTTCAGATATTCGAACTGTGTTCTTGCTTGGTTTAAAGTAGTCAGTCTACTTTAAACCAAGCAAGAACACAGTTCGAACATCTGAACCATTTCGTCGATGTAACTTATCACTGAAGATGGAGAAGCATTCTCCGAAACATGTCCGAATAACATCTTCAATAAACTTATAAAGTGCTCATATAACTGTGACATATCTCCTTTAATATATTTTATCGATTTCATGACCACTGTATTATTGACCAAATGTGTATTTTATCATTAAATATGGCTAGTGTTTGGTCATGTTTTACTCAAGTTACATGCTTGTAGGTCTACTTTCATTCTATATCTTATGGTATAATAAATAGTTTTGCAACGTGTAGAGACTGGGAAAACAATTTAATAAAATAATCCGCATCATACTCGTTCATTTTATAGGCAATATTGTAGGTCGCATTTAAAAAAACCTAGGAATATTAACATTTTCTTCAGTATATTTGCTGGAACTCTTGTCATATGTACATGACAATTTTGCTCAGGTTATTCTTTTAAGCTTTCCTTCTAGAAATAGCTCAAGTGTTTTAAATTTAGCGTACATAAGTTCTTTATTTTAGATTAAAGCCTGGTTCAGACCATAGACAAATAGTTTTTCAACGTGGAGACTGGGAAAACAATTTAATAAAATCGTCCGAATCATACGCGTTCACTTTATAGGCAATCTTGCGGGTCGCATTTTAAAGAACCTAGGAATATCAATATTTTTTTCAGTATATTTGCTAGGACTTCTTGTCATACGTACATGACAATTTTGCTTAGGTTATTCTTTTAAGCTTTTCCTTGTAGGAATAGCTCAAGTGTTTTGAATTTAGCGCACATAAGGTCTTTATTTTAGATTAAGTTACTAGCACATATTTGACGAAATACTAGGTCTTTCCACTTCAGTTTAACTGATTTATGCAAACGAAATTTTGACAGCTGGCGATTCCAATATTACTTATCGCCACTTCCACTTTGTTTTGGGCGCTTAAGTTAATGGCGGACGGTCGTTCAATTTTCTTCAAACATAGCGGCGCAATGGCCACTCTATATATCTCTCTTTCTAACTCGTTGGGTGATACCAAATACTCTACAATGATAATACCGGAAAGTTCACTGTAAAAGTGGCGAATGACTCGCCAGTGCAATCTAGCGGCAGGGATTGTAGTCAGCGAGGATGACGTGACGAATGGCGCGTTGAACTGTGATATGAGCTTTATTCTTCAAAAAACAGATGATGTCCTAGTCCTAAGGATTATTCTCATTATAGTTGTAGCCTACACAATGTCAGTTAAATGTGGAAATGTTTGTTCTACGTTTTGTAAATCTATGCCTAGTAAAATATGCTAGATCTTTCTTCATATATCAAGAAGATAGAGATTGGGAGTAGTCATGTAATCACCAGTAGAATATTACCACAGTCTACTATATAGTAGACTGTGATATTACTTTTCTGTTACAAGATGATGATGATGATGATGATGATGATTATTATTATTATTATTATTATTATTATTATTATATTTTAATATTACTACTGCTTCTACTACTGGTAATACAGTTATTTGCTTTTGTCTTTTAGGTGTGCCATGCTCATATAGGTAAATAAACATACGCATACTTTAGTGAGGTTTAATAGGGCGCGCCAGCTACTATCGCTATTTGCGTCCTTATCTAAACTTCTTTAAAAAACAAAACACAAAGAATATCATAAGCAAAATGCGAGCACTACCGGTAATTAAAAACGCTGTCAACAGTTCTACACGGAACGTTTAAAATTAGAGGGATAGAATATATTATGCACAAAAATCACAAAATATACTCAGATCACTTTTGATTATCGGACTTCAATAACCATAATTCGAAACATTAGGGGTAAGTAAAAATAGAGTGTAATAAATTGGAAAAGTATACCGAAGTTTGAAATCAGTCGTAGGACTGTACATTTTTAATGCCCTGTTTTTAATAACAGACTGAAGATAATAATTATTCCTTCACTGAATTTAAAAGCTCCTTCTTCCGAAAATATGAGTCAAAATCAAAGCACAATGAAAGGATAGCGAAGGTTCCAAATAAACACATTACATCTTCCATCGAGGAAGCTGTGGGTTTTCTGATATTAGACAGAAACGACAGACCATACTCCTCCATGGTGTAATGAGATAGTACAGTAGCAATGACATATGCTCTGTGTTAACTGAAACAGTTACGAAACTGCATAAATCTAATTTACATTGTTCATATAAAACACAATTTCTTTATAGCCTAGTTTCTCCGTATAAAAAATTGAAAGTCTTTACTTTTTTTATTCACATATTGTCTTGGGATGCGTAACATAAAACTGTGAATTGTTGGTTTTGTGAAGAAAGTGGACTCATGCTTTTTAATAAAAGTGATTCAGGTAGTTATTCGGACAAATGATTTGCCTAGTCTTATATTTTAAAGGCATTATTAATATTTCACTAAATTAAGATTTTTTTTTACTATGCAAGAAATCCTAAAAGATAAAAGCTGGCTCAAGCGGAGATGACAGCTCTAAACACAGCAGTCCAAATGCCGATTTAATTAAAATTGTTGAAGATGATGAATTCATTAATCACAAGTGTGCTTAAAAAGAAGAAAATGGGGAAACGATATTCCAGTTACGATAAAAGTTTTGCCGCAACATTCCATTAATGTTCACCTCAAGACGAAAGATTTCTAAGAAGAAAATTATGTTTACCAACAGATCTCTCAAAAAGTGACTTCATGAATTTGGTATAGGCCCGGTATAAATCGCACCATTCTACAATTAATTATTAAAAATAAAATCCGATATTGTATCACTGAATGGAAAGGTTGTAACTATTATTGTTGAAGAAGGAAAACATAACTTATAATGCTAAAACAGACACTTCGAGGGGATTCACTGAATTAGGTATAGATAGGCCTAATCAAGGAACTTCAACTGACGTAAAAATTTCAGAAGTACCATTTGCAAACCAAGCACTGGTTTTCATTATTCGAGGAATGTGCAAAATTTTAAAGCAAACTACGTAGCCCTCTAAGTTATTTTCTATCAAAAGATACAATGCCTGCAGAAATTTTAAAATCACATCTGCTTCATGTAAAAGATAAAATATAAGATACAGACTTTATCCCTAAAGCAGCGACTGTGCCAGTATCTTCAGTGACTAATATTTCAATGTGCTAATAAATTGATACATCAGAAATTAAATAAATAACCATTAGCCAAGGAATGAAATACGCGATTTATGAAAGTTTCTGAAGTCATGCACAACTCAATCATAATTACATTTGAAAATACGAGAATTGTTTCATTTCATTTCTATTCCAATAACTTTGTAACTTCTTATTAATTTGAAATGTTGTGAACCTTGTGATTCTAAATAAAACTATTGATTTGCATTTTTTTAATTGACATCAAATGAACACTTCTCCGTTTTTCTTCATGTAACTTAGCACGCCGCAAGGAGTGTATAAACAATCCAAGCCGCTAGATTGCAGCACTGTCACTTTTCGCTGCCTCTTGTAACGCTAAACAGGCAAGCTTTCCAATATTATTGTTATAGAGTAGTTGGTGATACTATTTCATCATCTTTTGTTCCAGCCAAGACCCTATAGCTGAGCGCGACTCCGGATCGGCAGGCCTTAGCCCACTGAGCTACACCAGTAGCTCTATATGTACGTCTATGGTCAGTTTAACAAGTTTAAAATATGATTCTCGGGAGGAATCTGGGTTCCATTTACTAAAATATGTTCCTATAAGTGTAGAAAGATTGTACAGCTGTCAAAAGAAAAAGTGGTCGCTCTCCTGGAACAAAGTTCCCTTCGGGTATCTTCGCTATAATTCGGAAACAGGCGATGTTACATGTTGTTGGACCACGTTGCCTGATATCTACAGTTATAATTGAAGTATTCATTCTGTGATTCGATAGGGTAATGGTAGCGTTCAGGCCTCTTATTCATGAGGTCCTGCGTTCCACTACAACCTCGTGCTTTTTATGTTCTTTTTTGTTATGTTTTTGAGAGAGACAAACTATACATAATGGCTCCTTTCTCTTTTACGATTATTTTAGTAATTAACATCAGGTTCATTAATATATTATGCCATGACTTTATCATTATGATATTGTGGCTGCAAATGGAAAGAAATAAGATTTTATTCTCAATAAAAATATCTTTCGTGGCATAAACAAAACAAATTTACTGGCGTCGGCCTTAAAACATTCAAACAATTAAGCGTTCAAAAAACAAAACAAAAAGCCATAATTCAATATTTAGTCTATCTTCCTCTTATCTCGATCATCTTGCAGTCGAGTGGGCATGGAATCGACTAGTCTTTGCAAATAGCGACTGTTCTTAGACACGATATTCCAGGCATTCTGAACATACCCACATACATAAGTGTTCTGTCCATGGGCAGGTCTTTCATTGCAAACCCAGCAATCTCCAATCTTTCCTATTTTCTGCCTTCCTCTTAGTCTCCGCATATGATCCACATATCCTAATGTCTTCTATTATTCTTTTCAACCAGAGACCCAACCAATTCCTTTTTCTCTTTCTAATCAGTTTCAGCATTATTCTTTCTTCACTCACTTTTTCAAACACAATTTTATTTCTTATTCTGTCTGTCCACTTCACACTCACCGTTCTTCACCACATCCACATTTCAAATGCTTCAATTCGTTTCTCTTCATTTCGTCGTAATGTCCATGTTCCTTCCCCATACAATGCCACACTCCACACAAAGCACTTCACTAGTCTCTTCCTTAGTTCTTTTTCCAGAGGTCCGCAGAAGATCCTTCTTCTTCTATTAAAAGCTTCCTTTGTTTATGTTTGCAGTTTTTCTTGGGAAGGATAGGCCTAAATGCGGTAACATCCCGTTGCTTTCCGCACACCACTATCTCTTTCGCATCTTATTAAATTCCAGGGGACCCAAGCATGGAGATGAGGAGAGTGGATTTGACTAATTGGACCCTCCGGACTTCACCGAAAGTCACGGCAAGGGTTAAATATTAATTCTATCAGGATGTTTGACCCGATCAGAGACCGGGAAATCTCAATTAGCCTTTGCCCCCCCGCATCCTGGACTAGCTTCTACGAATCATCAGAAAATCTTAGAGTGTGATTGGGCCAATTTTTCCGAAAATGTTTCCACACTTTTGCCCTCGTAGCTCAGCGGACGAACGTCGAAATTTAGATGTCAATGTCTCAGGTTCAATTCCTCGTTACTCCTTTTCATTTTATTGTGGTTCAAGACAGTATAATGTAATAATACAAAAAGAAAAACTAATACCAGTATTATGCAACTGGATTTTTCGAAACTTAATATTAAATTTATGTTATTTATATCGCTAAAGAACGATAACAGAATATAAATGATAAATATCGGTTTGTTTAATTAATATAAGATATTATATAATACTTATTTAATTATCTAAATGAAATAACCTATTTTACAAAGAAGGATGGTTATTTGTGTTATAATAATTACTTACATAAAATACAGATTATTTATATTGCGAAAGAACAATAACAATATAAATAACTTGAATATTATTTTATAATGCTAATGAAGGAAAACAGAATATAAATGATAACTTGAATATTATCTATATCGCTAAAGAACGATAACAATATAAAAAACGTGAATATTATTCATATCGGAATTTCACAGATTTATTACAGATATATTTAAGAAATTGTAGAAGAATAGTAATTAGTAACAGTGTCCTATTTATTCTTCTTGGAGCCAAATTTGTAACTTTTAAAAGTGTGGTTACTATGTTGAAGTGTATGTGTTGTAACGGATGCTTGATTTGTTATGTATGTGAGTCAGTTATGTGATGCTTGATGTCGTCGCAATGTCGTAATTATAGTTTGATTGTGTTTGTATGACTATTGTGTATTAATTTATGATGCATGGTATGGAAGGCTGCGTATTTGTGTTATAGAAGTGTTACGTATGTGTGTTGTTAATGTTTTTGTATGTTTCAAATTGATACCTGATATTTATTTTGCAATCGCAATGCCTAATTTACGGTTTGTTTATGTTTTGTTTACACCGCGTAAGCTAATTTAATTTTCTTTTCTATTTTTCTTTATGCTTATCTTTTTTGTGTATGAAACTATAGCCCTAACATACATATGTAAAATAGGGCTAACCACCATTGGAGATACAATAATAAAAATTGTTATTCATATCGTTATAAAACGATAACAGAATACAAATGATGACTTGAATTTTATTCATATCTCTAAAGAACGATAACAAAATATAAATAATGTGATATCCATAAAGAACAATAACTGAATATAAATGATAATTTGAATAGCATTTACATCGCTAAAGAACGATTAAAAAATAAAATGAAAACTTGAAGAAGGCCCGAACCCACAACCTTTGAATCACTAAACAAGCACTCTACTGCTGGCCTACGAGGCGCAGACATGGAACACTTTCATAGTTCGGGAACTGCTTGTACAAGCACATGCATCGTGTAACATCGCCGCGACCCGAAGTGGACTTTGAAAATATTCGCTGTTCACGAGTGCAGCCACTTTTTTTTTTTTGACAGCTGTACAAGTTTTCTACAGTTAGACCACGTTGTTTTCACACAATGTAAAGTTACGGTCACATGTCGTTACTTTTGCAGCGATGCAGTACAAAAAACTGCGCAAATCTTGTACTGCGACGTGTGAACAACGGTGCAACCCGAAAAGTAGCGGCTGCTGAACCTGCTTCCCGCTATTTTTCCATGCTGCGCACACACTCTATATGCATTTCTGGATTTCTCCCATACGTACTACATGCCCTGCCCATCTGAAACGTCTGGATTTAATGAATGATTGAATACAATGCGTGCAGTTCTGCGTTGTTTAACTTTCTCCATTCTCCTGTAACTTCAACCCTCTTAGCCCCAAATATTTTCCTAAGAATCTTACTCTCAAACACCCTTAATCTATGTTCCTCTCTCAAAGTGAGGGTCCAAGTTTCACAACCATACAGAGCAACCGGTAATATAACTTACTGTTTTATAAATTCTAACTTTCAGATGTTTTGACAGTAGACTAGATCAGTGTTCTGCAACCTTTTTCTACTCATGGCACACTCCAGACAGGCCTAAACTCAACAGGCACACCAAAATGTTAATCCCCGCAAAAATATATGATGCGACTCTCCTAATATAATTACGTAATGTAATCAAATTTATTATAAAACAAAAATCTACTTTTGCATTTGTTAACAATTTATGAACTTTAATTCACTGTAGAAGTACACATTTCTATTACTAATATTAAAGTAAATAACTCAACGTGATACTTGGACCTGCTTAGCTGCACACAAATGGCTGATCTGCGGTAGAATCATTGACAGTGCAAGCCCAATTTCTTCATCGATGAATTTGAGTCTCTCCCTCTTTAATGTTTTAATTTCAGTTAACGTCGAGAAGCCCAGTTCACACATATATTATGTATTTGAAAATGGCAGTAAAATATTAACTGTCATCTCAGAGACAGCCGGGTATTCACTTCTTATTGACAACCAAAATGTTTCCAAAGGCACTTCGAGTAGTTCTAATTTCAATGTTCTTATGTAGGAGGAGTGTAGTGTGCTCTGATCCCATTTCCTGACACAAAACAGAAAAAAGCAGCATATTTAGGGACCGCGATTTGATGAAGTTCACGACTTTTACTACTTCGTCCATCACAATGTTCAGAGGAGTTGGCAAAACAATGGCTTCACGGTGGATGAGACAATGGTTATGATAAAGGCCTACTTCACATACTTTAACCATGAATTCTTTCACTCGGCCTGTCATAGAAGCGGCTCCATCTCAAAAACACTAATGCAACCCTCCCATGTTAATTCATTACAGACCACATTTCTTCACCGGTTGCTCACTTGGGCAGTTTGCACAAAAAAAATTGCAATTACATCCCCATCAATGTACCGAATGTAGGAAAGAAGTTGTGCTTGACCCCTAATATCGGTGGACTCGTAGAGTCGATCTGAAGTGAGAACTTCTGACTGCTCTTTATTTTATCCTTCATAATGTCTTGAATGTCATTGGCCATGTCACTAACTGGACGGTTAATTGTGTCAGCAGAGAGAGGAATTTAATTTCAATTAATTTTATTAATTTCTTACAATAATAGATAAAAGTTCGCATCACACCTTTCACCTTGTGGAGGCACACCGGTTGCGGAACACTGACTAGATGACAAAAGCTTCTCAACCGAATAATAACAGGCATTTCCCATATTTATTCTGCGTTTATTGTATTGCTATAACAGTGATCAATATTAATCCTTTAATATTACTGGGTGAACAATAAGCAATGAGGTTCGCAGTACAGTAGGGTTTCTCTCGTAAGTTATTACTAATAAACACTTAAAAAGTAAAAGTCATTCATTCACTCACTCATGTTTCGCAAGGAAATTGTGAACTGCCTGCCTCCATTTTCTATATATTTCCGGCAACTCCTTATGAAATGAATCATTCATTATACAACACAGTTCCCAGTGGCGGCTCCTGCATATTTCTTAAGAGGAGGAAAGAAGGTAACAGGACGAAATGACACCTTCTTGAATGAAACATGCTACAAATTAGCCAACATGCATACATGTAAGACCAGGTAGTGTTGGGGTTGGTCTTCCCTCCTGTATAGCAATAATCTGTTCTTGTAAACGGAGTTTCCTAAATTTTTCAAAATATATAATGTTTCCACTTCCATTCATTGTTGAATAATTGCACAAATTAACAATTACAAGGAAATTCACCTCACAGCATTTTTTCGAGTACACTACAGCATCACACGTATTGGAAGAGACTATAGCTACTAACACGTAATCGGAACCGCGGAAATGGGAATGGGAAATAATCTGAGGAAAACGAGAACACTGCACCCACCCATGTGGTCTGTGTTGCCACATGTACACTTTAAAAGTTCAGTATCACATACTTTTGAAGAATATCAGTTCTTGTAAAATCATACTACCATTATTGTTCAAAGTTGCTGGTGGCCAATTAATTTTTTATGTTAAAAAATAATGTAGTTTGGAGTACTACTTTCAATTTCAAATACTATATTTGTACAAAACTGACAACTTGGCTGTTGCCCTGTCTAGTACACAATGAATGGAAGTGAATTTCAGAGGCTAAAAAGATCTGCGATACTAACATAGAACTACTTCCTCTTTGTTTTATATAAACCCGACTTTAACTTTCAAATATCCTTGAAAGTTTAAAACCATGAATACTAGCTTATATAAAGTGTAATGAATAATATTTTTTATTTATAATTTAAAAGGAAGTTTATATGGTGTCTTTCATAGTGTTGTGTTAAAACTGTTTTTATTGTGCCTCCTCCTAGATGTGTTAAAGTCTGGTTGAATGCAAGATCGTTAGATGGCAGCAGTAGCGAGGTTGCTGCACGACCAGTCGGTTTCTATTTCCCGCCCATGCGCTGATTCAGAGGAGGATCTCCTCCCTCTCCGTTCATTTACTCGCTTTAAAACTCTGCTTCTTTCCCTGGCCGCTCGTGCGCTGTTGTCTATGTGTGCTTTCTGCAGTAAAGGAGGAATGGATTGACTTTCCTCCACACAAACAATCTCGCATCTTTCTCACAGTTTTCTAGCAGCACATGAGCGCGCATCGTTTAAAACTCGATCAACCGAGGTTTTCTTATAGCTGTGAACTTAAAAATTATCGAATCTTTCTTGAATTTTAAGGCACATATTTTATTTGGTTTTTACTTTCAAAAGAAGAAAAATGTGAGGAGGAGGTTCCTCCCTTCCCTCCCCCGAGGAACCGCCACTGACAGTTCTCTCTGAGAAACGTGTATTAACATATACCTGGTAGGTGGAACCATGCTTTGACTGAAAACAAAATGAGTTTAAAAAGGCAAATCCACATAACTGAGATAAAATTCACTTTTCTTCTTCCTTAACAGACAAGCTAATGTTAGAGTTTGCTTCAGAACTTACACTTTCTATTGAAGAGAAGAAGTGAGTAAATTATTCACTACATCAATATCACAGTGAAAACTAATGAATAAATAAAATAAATAAAAATTAAAATGAACACTTCTGTATCAGCACAGCACACAAATGACCAGTATTAATCTATCATGTTTGAAAGACTATTAAGCAATAGCAAAATATCAGTAACATAAATTTTATGGTGCGCAGTAAAAAGGGTGTAAGTTTGAAATTGGTGGTTTTGAGTTACGACCTCAACGTGAACACACAAAATGTACTTCATATATAGTATAAAGGGCGAATACATCAGATTTCCTGCCCATCAAAATGATATTGGTCCTTATTTCAAATTTTGCTTTTGCTTTACTGGAAACTTGCAATTTATGACTTACGCCCTTTTTCCACATACCATAGAATTCAGGACGAACACAACCACAATATGCAGATAAATAGGAAACAAATTTCAAAAATAAAACTTTAAATAAATATTGAAATTAAAACTTAAATACTCTATAGGCCATTCAGTATCTTGTGGCAGCTTCCCTCCCTCGCAGCAAGCGAGCTCACTTACCCCTGCCACAAAGCTCTTACTACATGCTGTGGGGCACACAAGCATTTGGTTTCGCGAGATACCGGTAACAAAAGACCTATACTGTGCGAAATGAAAATTAGTGCAATACTTGTACCTACTGAATGATGGTGTAAGTCCAAATTATGTTAAAACATACGTGCATTTCAGTACGCATTTCATGATGACGTCAACAGCAATCGTGATGAGAGTTATCTCAAGAAGAAATGCTCACTGAGAGAAGCAGAACCGCAATGAAAAAAAAAATTACGTAAATATCATTTGAGATAAAAAATTAAGGAGAGTGATCACAGTCCATTTGGCCATTTTTATGATTTATACATAGGCTATATAATTATCATTATAATTTAAGCGTGTTTTCTTTCAAAACAAGGTTGCGTTATTGTGCATGTCACTTGAAACTCACTCAGCCCTTAGAAAAACTAGCCCAGTTCTTTCATAAAAATGAACTAAACGCATTTTGGGATCATAATCTTCAATTCGTGATAATGAAAACAATGGCACAAAACTTCAACTCCTTTATTTAAAAAGTCAGAACAATTAATGAAAATGCACATTCTATAAACATTAAATTCCGAGAATATAATATAGTGATGTTCATTATTAACCAAATCATAGCAAATATGGTATAGATCTAGAGTGAAATTTAACATGCTAGTTTTGATATTACTACCCTACAATAAAAACTACCGTGAACCCTGAGAGAATTGATTATCTTCCAAAATTCCTATCAAAGTTTATACTGAACACAATATTCTGAATGCTTTAAATTGAAATCTGTAAATCAAAAATATTATAATTACATGGGGTGAGTGTTCAATGCTACGGTGTTTGGTCGTAACATCGCCAGTAGACCACGGCCTGTTAGTCCAGATAACTCTTGCCCCACTGACACATTCGAACATTACAATTACAACTCTGTGGAAAGTTATGAATGTTTATATTTATTATAAAGGGAAACTGTTGTACATTTTGAAAGACAACATAGTTTTTCCACTCTAACAATTCAATAATGAATATAATAAGATATTACAAAAGTAAACATCACTATTACAATTTTAACCACAGTGACATGTTCTATACAATGCATTTCTGCGGGGAGGGGGTAATACTGAATTAGAACAATTACATTTACAACTGTAAACTTGTTGTTGTTGTTTTAAAAATACAGCAGAATTTATTATATTATATGCTGTTCCAATTTCGTTTACAATTAATTCAGAAAATAAAATTTAATTTATAAATATAAATATACAAAAGTACTACTGTTCTACAGAACAAACGATTCTGAAGTCAACTATATCGAACTTGTCACATGGGCTATGAAATGCAATGAATAATCCCAAAATTAACAATCTCTTATACATCTGTCTTAATCATAGCATTATGAACGAAATATTTAAAAAGTTGATATAAAATAACTCTTGCTCTGCTTCAATGCTCGAAAACTGTTTGTCTTTATCCTATCACCACCACCACCACCACCACGACCCCAATTATTATCACGGTTTTGGACGGAATCCGATAAGGCCATGGTTGGTAGATGCAGTTTTATTTCTTTGTCACAAGTTCAATGCAAGCACTTTGGAAAACAATACTTGAGATATTACTGCAACGAAACTAACTTCAGATATCAACACTGGAAAATTTCAATCTTTTAAGAATTATGCTAACTGCATAAATACTCACTGAACAATGTAAAAATGAATAACGTTTAAATTACGAGATATTTCAGAAGACTAGAGCCAATATAATGAGATATTTTACAACAGACTAATAATCAGTCACACCTAATTCCACTGAATTTATGCTTGGAAAACCAAAACAAAAATAATCTAATATATTTTTAATTTTTCTTATTGACAATATTTACACCCAATATTCAGATTATAATAGTCAGAAATCACAATAATTTTGTTGAAGAAATATTGTAATATAATTCTGAACCATATAATAGATTGAATTTGCAAGACTCAAATATACCAGACATAAAGAAAGAATTTCTTCCAGAGTTCTTTTGAGATTCATATTACAGTAGTGTTAGAATATAATAATTCTCCAAAAACAGTAACGGTATATATTACACTACTTCACTACCATACTAACACAAATACGAGTATAATGAATGTTATATATAGGACTAGGATTTTCATGATTTAGCATATTTTTTTTATAAGTTCAATGAGTTGAAGTATACAGAAATTCATTTTATGAAAAAAAAAAAAAAAAAAACTAATTAAATTAAGGTATTCTGTTACAGCATATTTCTACATATTTGACAATTTTATCCTGATAGAGCATATTTTAATGACCTATTGGTCATATTCATTATTATTTTACATTTTGAAGCCTTTTATACACTTGTCTATATCCAATTTGGTTTTCTTCGTTCTTTGAATTTCTTAGAACTACGTTCTTTCATTTTCCTCTGGTAAAATTTTAATATTTCCCTCCTCTCCTACTCTGTGGAATGTGCAAGATGGACTTCCCTAAATGGTCACAAGCCACGACAAATATTTGTCTACTGTTCTCACGCAGGTAGAGAAAGCGGTGGCTAGACATCTCACTTGAAGCAACTGGATGTGAAAGTAGTAAAACTTTGTTTGCAAAAGAGGAGAGAGAGCGAGAGAATTAGAGTCGAGTGATATTGTTCACTTTCAACTTGCTCCCATTTTATCAGTAGAAGTAGAAAAAGCTCTTCTATGTACGAAGCTTTGTTGGCTCACAATAAGCCATCATTTTCATTTGAAGATTTTCACAAGGTATTCATTGTACATTGCAACTTGCAACTCAAGTCTCATAATACAGATTATGAAAATAAGTAAGCATTTACTGCTTTGAATAAACTTTATTTTCCTTGAAATTCCTTGAATATCACTTTTTTTCTCTTCTTGTTGCCATTCTAGGTATAGTTTATATCTGCAAAGTAAGTCATTCTAGGTATATTTTACACCTGCAAATTGAATTGTAAAAAAAAATGTTTAATTTTGTTATGGCATATTTTTTATAATATAGAGCAGACTTCTGGAATTTTTAAGTCATACAAGTCATGTAAGAGCATATTTCATAATGCATATTTTGGTATTTGGTAACTTTTAGGGCATAAAAATCCTAGTCCTAGTATTTTGTTAAACCTGTATATATATATATATATATATATATATATATATATATATATATATATATACATATATATATATACACATATATACACACACACACAGGTTGAACTGTAAGTAATGTCATTATTTTCAGGGGATTTTTCTTTGACATATTTTAACAAAATAGTTTAATATAATTTTGTTCATTTTTGCTTCCTTTGCGAGATACTTTTTTTTTTTTTTTTTTTTTTTTTATGAAACACTTCCTAGCGTGTTTTGGAAAAGCCATCAATTTAATTCCCAACATGCTCAGTCAATTTAAGAGAGCAGTATATCATGACAATAAATGATTGAAACAATTTTAGTTTTGCCCTTTAGATGTGCAGAAATTTGATCCTAACAAATGTAACTTTTTGTTCTGAAAAGGAATTTTAAAATGTTACACTTGTTCGGATCAAATTTCTGCATATTTAAAGGACAAAACTAAAATTCTTTCAACCATTTATTATCATAATACACTGCTCTCTTAAATTGACTGAGCATATTGGGAATTAAATCAGTGAATTTCACAAAATATGCTACAAAATGTTTAATATAAAACAGTTTTTATTTCGGAAAGAAAGCAAAAACAAGCAAAATTGCACTAAACCTTTTTGCATGAAATATCTCAAGGAATAACACTCTGAAATTAACGACATTCCTCACAGTTCACCCTGTATATATAATATACATATATTTTTTCATCTTCTGTAAAATATAAAAATTACATCCAACATGATTTATTCAGTACATGTAAATGAGAATGGTTCAGCGTCTTAATCAGTATATAGTTGAATAAAACGATAAAAGAATAATATGACCAATCAGAACACAAAGAAATACAGAAGTCTATAGATAGCCTATCTTGAAATTAGATGCAAAAATATTTGGAATGTATAAATGTGTGTGGAATGTGTATCATCACAGTTATGTGCATTTCATTACATATTTAAAGAGGTGAGGGGATCAGTCGTGCAATGATCTGTATTCTGCAACTCTTAATATTACCCGTAAACCTGTCAGAAACGTATTCTGAAAACAGCTAGAATTTACAATTTAATTATTTCTTTTCTTCTGGCTGAGGAAAGTGTTCTATACATAAAATATTCATATTTTTAAGGTCACGAGATATGTGGTCTGGTAGCTCTACTGTGCTATAAAAAGTATGGAAGGCAGCGAAATAATATGGATTACAATGTCACTTTCTTATCAAGTAAACATATTATATAGGCAAACTTTTATTAGGCTATAAACACAAAAATAATGCATATATGTTTTATACTACTGCATACTATGAATTACATTATTGCTTATATAATGGCCCTTCTCGGTATCGTAACAATTTCAAAATTATTACGGAATGTTAAATTTTAATCTAATGAGTACACTGAAACTCAGTTCTTGAAATATTCACTTTTAAGTTATAATCTGTTACGGAACGTGAGATGATAAAGCAATGAGTGAAATTAATCTCGAACTTTGAGTACATTAACTGGCAGAAACAGCTCCCATCTTTGACGCCCTCATGCAATTAAATACTGACGAGACAGAATGTTGTCTAGCAGTATGGCTACTCAGAATTGCGAGGAACTTCTACAAGTAAAGGCATAGTACACACTTTTAGCTAAATTAACATAGAAAGCATGTGTAAAGCATAAATTCTTCAGTGATAAGAGTAACTCAATTGTTTTTATAGTCATGAAACTTGCATTAAGAAATGAGTAATGAATTTTTTTTTTCAAATATTTCAAGCCCCATATTATTAAAAATTCGAACTGTTTCTATATTACGAAATGTTTCAGTGCCAGGATATTTGTATGTATGTCTTAGGGTAGAAATCATGGTTGTCAGGAGTAAAATATATTATAAGGAAATATACTACTAGTACCAAAATTATTTTACAAAGAATATTGTCTGAAGAATCATTAAAATTAAAAAAAGTTTCTAGGTAAAATAATTCTTTCTCTCTAACTCCAAACTGGAGGAAGTACACTAAACTCTTCGACATGAACACTACGTGTCTTATTCACCAACTGTAAATGACATACATCGAAGTTTGCTATTAATATCTAATACATTTCTTGATATTTTAAGCTGCAGAAGTACAGAGTGCACAAACAGTGACGTGCTGCTTGCCACTTGCTGCCAGTCACATTTTACAGATAAAACTTAACATTTTTCAGTCCTCATTTTACAGATCGTTGCAACATAATTCCTGCACTAGCCTTCTTGAAGATTTAACTTTGGACTTCGCATCAATCTTGTTTGCATACCATTTAAAATGGAGCCCACTTCACTCCAATTCCTAAACAAATCAAGGACATAGTGCTTAGATGGTCAGAAAGCTTCCACAAAACGTAGCAAACATTTCAATTTTTTGCTAAGACATCTCCACAGTGAATATTCGTTAATCGGCGCTGGTAACTAACCACAGCCTCTTGTGAGAACTGACCACTATTTGGTAATCTATCACTATGCCACCTTGCGAGGTAACGAACAGAAATTAATCAGCCACAAAATACGACAAAAACTGTATTATGAAAAGATGACCTGCTATGAAACTGAATGTTAATTGTCCACAATGTTTGTTACGATAAAATGGAAGTAGTAATATGGTGTAGTAATTATAAAAGTAAACATATAATAGAAAACAACTGAACCAGTCTGGTGAACAAATCATGTACACAGATTTTAATCTCAATGATAACATAAAGAAATAGTAACACTACTTAATGCAATTCTTTCCCAGACTTAACACGTATACTGAACAAACCAAAATGTGTGACATATCAACTGCTAATAGTAGAAGTTTAAACATATTAATAGTTACAATTGAAATAATACAGTGCATATATTAACTGGCTCCTCAGTGAAGCAAGAGGCAGTGATGTAAAGTTGATAGTGTGTAGCACCTGGTTTGAACACTTGCGTTTGGGAAAACAAATGACTCGCTCCTCCCACCCTTCACCATTCAATGCGTCCAAGATACCGACAAGCTCCTCGAGTCCCTGCGTTCTGCTTGCCATTTTTCCTGCAGAGCCAGTTAGTATACGCACTATATTATGAGTGTTCGCGTTTTTAGAAGTATTTCCATTGAACTGGTTAACTACATTTGCACTCCTTCATATCAGAACTACTGCCTCCATAAGAGCACTTGAGGTAAGCGGCACAGATGACTTGTAACTCGGTGTATCAAACTACACCCAAAATCCATACGAGTAAAAGTAAAAGAATTGCCTCAGTGTCTCCATGCGTACGGCAACTTCTGCTCCTGAATGTCGCAGCATCACCTGAAAATCCCTTATAATTTAAAAATCCATACTTCTATTCAACCTGATGAAAGATCCCTTCATATTAAAGTAACTGTTGCGTCACCAAGAACTTAAACCACAAAGACACAATTTAATTGTTATCCTACAAATGTAGGCCCAGAAGAGCTATTCTCTAGTCTGTCCCACTACGCAGGGACAATTTTGTCAAGTTCTCTCAGCTATCATTATTAGGTACATTGTGTAGCACTGCGGCACCTGGATGGTTTACATCTTTCACTACTTATTTTTGTTTCACCCTCATCGATATATCTTTTTTGTTCTCGGAGTGAGGGGGGGAGAAAATTCTAATAATATTTATAGGTTATTTAACGATTATATCAACTGCGTAATTATCTAGCATTAGTGGAATTGGTGGGCAAAATAAATTCACCTTGAGGAAAATCTAGGTAAAAATCCAATTAGATAATCAAAGTAGGACTCGAACTCACTCTGATCATGATTCCAATTACGTAGTTACCAATGAATTCATTATACCAGAGCACGTAGCAACAGTGTCATGTCATGACAGGGATGGCTTGACCTATTTAAGTATGTGAATAGTCAATGTGTTAAAATTCATAACATTAAAATTAAACACAAAATTGTCTGTTCATATTCTTTCCACAATTTTAAGCAAAATTATGAGTATGCCCCCACTCAGATGCCCGGTGGGGGATGGTGGGGAAAGGACACATTATGAAGCAACCCAACAGGAGAAGAAAAGAAGATTGAGGATTCGAACGTGGAATGTAAGGACTCTTCTGCAAGCACGTAAGTTGGAAATCTTGAAGAAAGAAATGAAAAGAAACAGAGTGGATGTGATAGAAATATCAAAAGTGAGGTGGCAAAGTAGTGATGAGTGATTTAGGTTGTTTTATTCAAACAGTAAGCGCAAAGGAAGTCATGGTGTTGGTGTATTACTGGGACCACATGTGAAAGATAAAGTGATCTCAGTGCATTATGTAAATGACCAAATGATAATTGCGACATTACTAGGAAAGAAAATGGACTAAGTGCTAGTGCAAGTTTATATGCCACATAGTGGATCAGCAGAATAGGAAGTGGAAGAAAGCTATGACAAGATAGAAGAGATAGTTGAGAAGGAGAAGAAGGGAGCAACTGGAACGCATTTGTAGGACAAGATGGAAGAAAAGTTGGAATATACGGATTGGGAAAAAGAAATGACAAGTGGAGAATGTTTGGTAAATTTCTGTTAAAGAAATGCAATGATTGTTGGAAATACATTATTCAAACAAGATACACAAGGACATGCACAAGGAACGAAAGCAGATAACAGAGAGACTATATACTGATACAGGAAAGATTCCGAATTTCTTAAAAGATGCAAAGACTCTTCCATAAGCGGATATTAATTCAGATGTTCTGCTGATAGGCGAAGTAGATATTCGTCTGAAGATGATAAGAGGAAGAAATTGAACATGGAAAAACTGAAGAATGAAGAGAAAAGCGCTACATCAGAATCCACGCCTGAGCATAGCAGTGAGTACCAGTTACTATAGCAACATCAGAAAGCAAGTTGTCAGTGCCTTCCGTAATCAAAGATTTCTCCATATTTTTTATTTCAGGTAATTACTCTATATTTAGGCCATGGATCTTTAAAATTTGTATCCATAGATTAAATTAATGTTCCAATTTACATATTGTCCAATTTTCAGCACCACAGCTTCAAAAAAACACTAACTTATTCAAAAGATGATGCAGCACCGGCGTCGAAACAGGCCGTCTGTCTAAGGTACATAACCTTTTAAAAAAATTTTAACATTTTAACGTGTCGTTAAACAATTTTAAGTTTTTTATGTTAATGTGAACCAGAATCAATGAATAAGTTATTCAATTTATTACAAGTGTTCCTCTAATTGTTTTCACATGCATGTTGATTCTGACAATGCTGTCTCGTAACTATAAATGCTGTCCTATTTTTCCAGGAAAAAGATCTGATAAGCTGCACGCATCTTAAGAAATAATTATATGAATTTAGGGATAAAACTTTTGCATAAAATTTAGACTGCAATAGATATGGTTTCATGTTTCCATAAAACACAAACTAACTTATGTTTTGCCTTATGGAATTATTGCAAAAAAAAATATGCAATCAAAATCATAAACTACAAGAAATTTAATTTCTCTAGATTCAACCATGTTACAAAAATAACACATATATTTAGTGGGTTTCATATGATTATCATTTTCATATGACTTACTTCTTGATAAATTAATACTTTCAATATACGCTGTCACTTATTGGGCTATCTTTCAGTATGCAACAATTCAGAATCATTTGTTGAATTATAGGATTGTTTCAATCACCTTACATGTGCCCGTGTGCTCACTGACAGCATTTCGATTCTACTCACTTTCATTAAATTACTGAGGACATACACAAGCACGAGCTTTAAGTATACATTTCTCTATATAGAAGGAAAGTAGTCTAAACCAATGTGAGTAGAGACAAGAGTGTTTACTAGTTAACTCCCTCTACTTGCCAAATAGGCTTAAACCATTTTCTTAAAAATTTATTGCCTTAACCACATTTAATATGATATAGTTACATCTTACAAGTTCACTTGAATGTAACATACGGGAGTGAATAAAGAGAGAGAGAAGGAAAAGAAAAAGAATATTTGAAAGCATAAATAGTACGCACAAAAATATATAAAATTACTAATCTGATTTATCTCTTTTTTGAATGTCTGTGAACTTGTTACACGAATTAAGAAAAAAAAAATTGACATCAGAATAATTTACACTTGCTTAATGATAAAGAGGAGAAAGAACTGGTCTTCAGATATCATGCGATACAACAGCACACAAAATACTGTGTTTCCTAATGAATAAAACTAGATTGTAAGAAAGCTCACATATGATTTCATTGACAAAAATTCATTAATAGATAAGATCATTAAATGAGCTTAATCTTATTATATAAGCACGAAATGCATGTTCACATGAGGTGTAAACAAACCTTGACTGATGTCTTAGTACTCACCCATCTGGAAGGTAAGGGCAGGTGACGACATTCTTCCATCACCACCATTGGAATATGCTAGAACTCGCATACGATAGACTTTCCCAGGAGAGAGATTGGTGATGTATGCTTCCAAATTAGAGCCCACCGGAACAAAAGTATCATTGGCTGTACTCATGTCCTGATCAAACTCCCAGACACGGACCTGAAGTGAAACAGAAATGTTATGAGACAGAGTTTAAGTTATTCAAATTTCTTAAATTATAAGCACATAATTATTATTAAACATTATTATGCTCCCTAAAATAGCATGTGTGTATATCAACAAAGCAGTAGAGAGTTTCAGAATAGGTGGTCAGTTTTTAATGCCGAGGACTTGACAACCATTGATTCTTCTCAACTGTATATAGTCGAAGATAACCACAGAGATGGAAGATTTCTGTATTTTTCACTCAACTGGTCAAGTTATGAGAGTGATACGAATAATTACAATAGACTGATTTCTATTCTAAATTAAAATTGATAATTTCAGGCATCCAATTTCAAAATCCTTTCAATCCATAAAAAATAACGAGTTTGTGACAGTGCTGCTATATATAATGAAGCGTGTATCAAAAACAAGTTGAGCTTTTAACACACACTTAACCCGTGAAGCATTTCACATTTTAATCCTGAAATGTTTGTCACCTTATTCATACTATTTACACAAACATTTCGTACATGATAAACCCCCTGCTTATGATTTCATGAAGAAGTCAGTCACTTTCTCTATATCTTTCTTTCTATACTTTCATCTTCATGCTCATTTGCACTTTTATGTTGGCAGGAAACAGATTACCTTCTGAAGCGGAGCTATGAAATGCTTTTAAGAGAAGGGTCAGCTATTGGTTGCACATTGTATTGTGGTGACCATCCGAATTTTACTTCGAGATATAGCCAGCCATATACATCTGCCAATGAGAAAAAAAACTTCACAAAAATAATAGAATAATCTAATTATGGACAATAGGGGTTCTACTATATTTCTGCAAATACACATTGGTATTTAAGATGCAATAAAGTGCTTGAGAACAGAAAACTTACTTCTGGACATTTCTGAGACTTCCACTATGATTGCTTTAAAATGTTATTACTAAAGTGTACATAAATAGGTTTGCTACCACTATCACCACTGACACCCCCACCCCCACCACCACCACCACCACCACCACCACCACCACCACCACCACGACCACTACAATCACAGTCATCACGACCATTACCATTACCAGTAACACTACCACCTGACAAAAATGGCCTATTGCATATGAAACATAATTAGGAAGTCGTGAAATTAAACTTCAATCTTATTGGTTCAGTATATTAGACATTCTTATCAAGGATTATTAAAATAACTTTACCTTGTAACCAGTAAGAGGTTCTTCTTCAAAGCTAGGAGCAACATACCGCCAAGTCACACGAACTGTTGAAGGGTCTACCCCATACACAGCTACTGAAGATGGTGGTTTCTGTGGTGCTTTCCTAAATGTTCTCTCTGTAAATGAAAAGTATTATTTGTATCAGTATATAAAGTAAATATTTGAAACAAAAATAATATATTTTTTGTAATTTTCTCATAACATGTATAAAATCTAATCAGAAATCATGAATTCACTACGCATTTCTTTAAAACACAATACTTTACAAGATAGTGGTACTAGTAACTACTCCAATTGTAAGAATCCAAGAATATATGGGATAATTTAATTGTTTAGGCAACTGTGGAATCAGGTTCATGAACAAACTTAACAGGAATTGTAAAGAGGAATGATTAATACATCACAAAAAGTTTGAAAACATTCTATTTTTCGAGTTTTACACCCTCTTTTTCGTTTTCTTTAAAATTACTGAATGTAAATAATGAAATAATTTGACACTGTTTGAAAAAAAATGCATTTATTTTATAATTTTTATTGATAAACTCATAAAATTTCATAAAACAACAAAATGAACAAATTGAATAATTTAATGGAGAAACATCACAATTTAAATTTGATATGAATTGGCCGAGAAACCACATTGTTTAGAGTATCAGTACTTGGTAACTTGAATCAATGCAGCAATACGTCTTGGCATGCTGCTAATAAGGTCAACAGAGGCCTCTCGGATGTGCTGAGTCTGCCCAAGCATGCTGGCACTCCATTCTCCTGATATGAGCATGCTTGAGGAACTCATCCACATGCCTTGCTCGGTGTCTCCTAGCATTATCATCTTGACAAATTAATCTACTGCCAAACTGTCTTTGGAATGGTTCAATGATGGTTTCCAGAACCTCGTTACAATACAATTCTGCCATCGTATTACCCTGGACTGGCATGAGATGTGTACGATGCTGACCCAAAACATGATGGGACCTCCACTTTGTTGGTAATGTCTTGCAACATTACCCAACTCTCTTCAGATGAGAATTCGTCCTGAATCTGGTTTGAAGCAAATCCTGGTTTCATCTGAGAACAGTACACAGTTCCACCGGTTTTCATATTCTCTTGCCCATCTCAATCTTGAAATTCTATGTTGTCTGGTCAACGAAGGTGCTCGTCAAGGATGTCTAGCATGCAGATTGAATTCATGAAGACGGTTTCTGATAGTTTGTGTGGCTATATTTCTTCCAATAATTGGTTGTAGGACCCTCTGAACTCTGTGACATTAATTGTAGGCCTCTTTCGAGTAGCGATCTTGTCCTGCTGTAGTTACTCATGGCGGACCTTTGAGAGGTCTGTCAGAGACTGACTGAATGTCTCGGTAACATCTCCAGGTCTTCAATATACCACTAGAAGAAACTCTTAGACCTCGAGCTGTTTCCCGATATGGTAGGCCTTCTACGCACATTGCAATGATGCGCATTCACGTAAGTGGTGGTAGTTGATGTGCCATTACTAATCGTTTTAGTGATAATTAAAATAGATTTAAAATTTTCAACTTTTACAACACTATTCACACTTATGGATAACTTCACTTATTTGCAATATTTGAAGCTTATTACACTTTAGTGTCTGTCATTTGTTTTCATTGTTATTGTTGAATCAATAACATCGAAAAGATGATAACAATGAATATAAAAGCAAAGAGGAATGTTATTATACATGTTTACCACCATAACACAGAAAATATAAGTGTTTCCAAACTTTTTGTGATGTGCGTATATAGGATGTCCCATTTATCTTGACAACCACCCAACATAATGTAATCGGCCTGGGTAACGCAATCGGTATAGCACTGGTCTTCTGTGCTCGAGGTTGCGGATTCGATCCCGGCTCAGATCGATGGCATTTAAGTGTGCTTAAATGCGACAGGCTCATGTCAGTAGACTTACTGGCATGTAAAATAACTCCTGTGGGACAAAATTTCGGCACACTGGCGATGCTGATATAACCTGGCAATTGCAAGCATCATAAAATAAACCATAATTTAAAAACATAATGTATAACTTGAGGCTTTTCCGGCATTGGATATGGAATAATTCGTCTCGGGTTCTCAGCCAGGTGAGTTGGATAGTTACTTTCAAGCTTTTGATGACTAACTACGTCATCTTCTTCAGGGATTGAAGTGTCGTGGGACCATGTCTAGCCGGTATATAAGCGATCAGTAGGACTTCCTGCTGCAGGCCAATCAGGAGCTAGTTCCTAGTCCCGACCATATGCCATGTTCTGGTTGGTTGAAGCATGTTGATGGCAGGTTTCCATGCTGTACTCAGCTGTAGGCCTCAGTCTCTGTTGAAATTATTGCCATCTAGCTGGATTTCGATGGCTTCCTTGATGACCACGTCTCAATAACCCGATGCCTTGTCCAAGTTGGTGGTGGCATCAAGATCTATCTTGTGGCCCATTTCCAGGCTGTGTTGCGCTACTGCCGACTTATCGAGGTAATATAGTCTTAAGTTGCATTAATGTTCCTTGCAGCATTCCATAATGGAGTGTCTCGCCAATGTAGCATTTTCTACACTCACAAGGTGTTTTATAAACACCAAATATCCTAAGACCAAGGTCGTCCTTAATTGTTCTCAGCAAGTTCTGAATCTTTGTGGGTGGCTCATGGACAGTCTTAATCCCGTGTTTCCTTAGCAGCCTCCCAATCTTGCTGAGGTGCGGACATAAAATGGGATGCATGCCATGCCCTTCATCTCCTCTTGTTCCTCAGCGGGTAGTTTGTCAGAGAAGGCTCTTTGAGGGCCAAACTGATTTCTCAAAAGAGAATATAGTCACAAATTTTATTACCAATATTTCGATTCTCTTTTGTTTGACATGGCTCTATACAGGAAATTCTAAACAAGTTACTACCGAACCTGACACTGGCATCCAAGATTGCTTTCACAGACTGCATTGGGCTAAAATAAATACGGTACCAATGAGATTATTTTAACAAAATTCTCAATGAAATAATAAATTCTTTATCTACATAAATGGATATAGTAGTCTACATTCAGTAACATAGAAATATGTCTACATCTATACCAATAATAAAAGAAAAAGCTGATTAAAAGCTTGAATATGTTATTATTAAGGCCCAGATTTGTATGTAAAAAAAAAAATGTGTTTTTTTTCCTAATGCGTACATTCCTAAAACAAAGTTTAATAGCCATATCGAAGTCTGACAAATGCTAATTCCAAATTTTATTTTACAGAACAACATATATTTTACAAAAAAAAGTAATGTGAATAAATATTTTCGATATTATCCTCATAAATACAATTTTAGTACTTTTCCTCATCCTATTTTAACATTTTACAACAAAAATTTGTATCTAGTCAGAATGCAATACAAATGCATCACTTCCGCTTAAGGTGAGAATGATTCGGTTGCACGTGCTTAATTGGGGAAGAACAGTCTCCAATCTTGAGATTATGTCATACATTGACTTCTATGTTAATGTGCGTGTTCTTTCTGCTTCTGTAAACAGTGACTCAATGCATTGAGTCGGATATTCTTATCTGTTTGTTAGTTAGAATCAAGATCACTAGAGCAGTTGGTTTATTTTGCGAAGCGTAGCAGTGTGAATTAAAAATGCCTAAAGTGAAATTGTGTGTACGCGAGCGTCTGCAACAGTTTGTACTAATGTTTGAAAACACTTTTGCTGCCGATGGAAAAATATTATTTTGCCAGTCCTGTGCGAAATCAGTAAGTGCAGACCAACGATCCCATGCAATACAACATATGTCAGGAAGTAAGCACATCACAGCTGATCGCGTGTTTCGTCGAGACAATTTCTTATAGGAGAATCAACGCCATCTCATCTTCCAACATTCCAAAACATTCAGATTATTATTCAAATTTATGTAAAGCCTTTCCTTCAGCTGACATTCCCCTTTATAAGTTGGACAATCCCGAGCTCAGAAAGTTTCTTACTAAATATACGAACATAAGTCCTCTTGATGAGTTGACGCAAAGTGCTATGATGAAACATTACAAAACATTAGGTCGATAATGTGACAATAAAAAAATTTGGTTGAGTATTGACGAAACTACTGATGCCACTGGTCGAAAAGTGGGAAATTTAAGAGTAAGTGTACTTAAAAATGACGAAATCATTTCCAAGCAATTTTTCTTGCTAGCCTGTAAAGAAATGCCAGCTGCAAATCATGTAACAATAGCTAGACTATTTAATCAATCTTTGGAGATCTTGTGGCCAAATGGTGTGAAATATGACAATGTGTTGCTTCTGCTTACCGATTAAGCAACATATATGAAAAAAGCTGCTGGAGATCTTTGTGTAAGTTACCCTAACATGATTCATGTAACGTGCATCATTCACGCCCTGCGTAGATTGCGTGAAACAATCCGATCCATTTATCCTAATGTGGACAAGTTAGTGTCCAATGGCAAAAAAGTCTTTGTAAAATCACCATCACGGATTTATCTTTTCAAAAAGATAAATCTTGATCTTCCATTGCCTCCTACACCTATAGTCATGCATTGGGGCATCTGGCTTAGTGCCATGTTGTATTATGAAGATCATTTTGAAGCATTTACAGCTGTAGTAAGTGAACTGGACAAAGACGATGCCTCTGCAATTGAGATTATTCAGAATTTAATATGTGATACTACTTTAAAATGTGACCTGGTCTTCATATCTGCTAATTTCGGTTTCTTGAACCACTCAATAAAGAAACTAGAAATTTCTGTAGATTTATTGAGTAATTCAGTTACAAAAATAAGGAGCATCATTTCAAAACGTATTATGTGCAACTTACAATTTTTTTACACGAATGACGAAAAACTTGATTACTTGTAAACCGGAGAGGTTTTCAAAACACTACACAAAACCATTTTTAAGTACTGGTTTCACAGTTTACAAATATGACGACTTGGAACCATCAGACTTCACAGCATGAAAGATAAATAAATAGAACTTAATACGTTTTGAAACGATGCTCCTCAAATATAGTATGTTAAAAGGCAACTTAACACTATCTCAGGTTCGAAAATAGAAGTTCTAAGAAAAAATAATATTTGAGGAAAATAGTGGCTACCAAACCCTGTGCAAAGTCGCTCAAGATTTGGAAGGCCAAAACATAAGTGAACTTCATCATATGTGTGTTAGTAATATACCCCTTTTCAAATATGCAAGGTTAACATCATGTGATGTAGAATGCTTCTTTTCTCGGATAAAAGGCAAGGCTTTGTGATCCACAATCCGCAGATGACATTTGTTGTGCACTGCAACTCCAGTCAGCATTTCACATCTGATGTTTAGCTGCAATTGGTGAGTTTCAATATAATTTGTTCTAGTAAGTTACGAACATGCTGATGTTTTTGTTTTCATTTTCAGAAAATATTATTATTATTATTATTATTATTATTATTATTTTTTTTTTTTTGTTTTAACACATATTTTCCAATTTTTAGCACATAAAAATAAGTATTTTAAGTTTTTAGCACAAAAAAATCCCAGACCTAGTTAATATTATATTAGGCCTATGTGTATATGTGTATGTGTGTGTGAATACTGGCAGTTGACCATTTCAATCACCTGTAAAAATCCAAGTTTGTGAGGAAATAGAAGTACTACAATATTGAATAACTGCTACATTCAAGATTTAGCAAATCATACCTGAATTATAAAAATAGATTCCATCAGCAACTAAAAAATATCTATGTATGGAGTTTTGTCTTCCTAGTCACTAATCATTATCAGTGTGCTCACTGAGATTGACTGAAAATAAAACTAGCTATTCATTAAGTACAGTTTACCACAGTGTCCATTGATGTTGATTTCAAATGACAGTATTCATTACAGTTCGTTACAGTGTCCACTGATGTTGATTTCAAATGACACTATTCACTAGTTTGTTACAGTGTCCACTGATGTTGATTTCAAATGACAGTATTCACTACAGTTTGTTACAGTGTCCATTGATATTGATTTCAAATGACACTATTCACTAGTCTGTTACAGTGTCCACTGATGTTGATTTCAAATGACACTATTCACTACAGTTTGTCACAGTGTCCACTGATTTTCATTTAAAATGACACTATTCACTACAGTTTGTTACAGTGTCCACTGATGTTGATTTAAATGACACTATTCACTACAGTTTGTTACAGTGTCCACTGATGTTGATTTAAAATGACACTATTCACTACAGTTTGTTACAGTGTCCACTGATGTTGATTTAAATGACACTATTCACTATAGTTTGTCACAGTGTCCACTGATGTTCATTTAAAATGAAACTATTCACTACAGTTTGTTACAGTGTTCACTGATGTTGATATCAAATGACACTATTCACTACAGTTTGTTACAGTGTCCACTAATGTTGATTTCAAATGACACTATTCACTACAGTTTGTTACAGTGTCCGCTGATGTTGATTTCAAATGACACTATTCACTACAGTTTGTCACAGTGTCCACTGATGTTCATTTAAAATGACACTGTTCACTACAGTTTGTTACAGTGTCCACTGATGTTGATTTCAAATGGCACTATTTACTACAGTTTGTCACAGTGTCCACTGATGTTCATTTAAATTGAAACTATTCACTACAGTTTGTTACAGTGTCCACTGATGTTGATTTCAAATGACACTATTCACTACAGTTTGTTACAGTGTCCACTAATGTTGATTTCAAATGACACTATTCACTACAGTTTGTTACAGTGTCCACTGATGTTGATTTAAATGACACTATTCACTACAGTTTGTTACAGTGTCCACTGATGTTGATTTAAATGACACTATTCACTACAGTTTGTCACAGTGTCCACTGATGTTAATTTAAATGACACTATTCACTACAGTTTGTTACAGTGTCCACTGATGTTAATTTAAATGACACTATTCGCTACAGTTTGTTACAGTGTCCACTGATGTTAATTTAAATGACACTATTCACTACAGTTTGTTACAGTGTCCACTGATGTTAATTTAAATGACACTATGCACTACAGTTTGTTACAGTGTCCACTGATGTTAATTTAAATGACACTATTCACTACAGTTTGTTACAGTGTCCACTGATGTTGATTTCAAATGACACTATTCACTACAGTTTGTCACAGTGTCCACTGATGTTCATTTAAAATGACACTATTCATTACAGTTTGTTACAGTGTCCACTGATGTTAATTTAAATGACACTATTCACTACAGTTTGTTATAGTGTCCACTGATGTTAATTTAAATAACACTATTCACTACAGTTTGTTACAGTGTCCACTGATGTTGATTTAAATGACACTATTCACTACAGTTTGTTGCAGTGTTCACTGATGTTGATTTAAATGACACTATTCACTACAGTTTGTCACAGTGTCCACTGTGTTGATTTAAAATGATTCTATTCTCTGGTGTATTAGTGTGTCCACTGATGTTGATTTAAAATGATATTATTTTCTAAATTTGTTACAGTGTCCACTGATGTTGATTTAAAATGACACTATTCACTACAGTTTGTTAAGGTGTCCACTGATGTTGATTTAAAATGATACTATTTTCTGGTTTATTAGTGTCCACTGATGTTGATTTAAAATGATATTATTTTCTAAATTTGTTACAGTGTCCACTGATGTTGATTTAAAATGACACTATTCACTACAGTTTGTTAAGGTGTCCACTGATGTTGATTTCAAATGACACTATTCACTACAGTTTGTTGCAGTGTTCACTGATGTTGTGCAAATCTAGTCTATCAGGTAAAGCTTCCTGTAAAGGAGATTTGAATAATTTCAAGGGAAAAATTGTTCCAGGGCCAGGTATCGATCCCGGGACCTCTGGTTGAACGTACCAGCGCTCTGCCAACTGAGCTATCAGGAAACTCCACCCGACACCGTCTCAACTTTTCCCTTTATATCCACACAACTCGCGTGGGCTGAGGCTATGCCAGAGACCCACATCGAGTGCACACAAACTCTGTGTGACTTGGAATTGTGGTTTTCTGTTAACGTAAACAGTGACGTATATATTATGCAAATCTAGTCTATCAGGTAAAGCTTCCTGTAAAGGAGATTTGAATAATTTCAAGGGAAAAATTGTTCCAGGGCCGGGTATCGATCCCGGGACCTCTGGTTGAACATACCAGCGCTCTGCCAACTGAGCTACCTGGGAACTCCACCCGACACCGTCTCAACTTTTCCCTTTATATCCACACAACTCGCGTGGGCTGAGGCTATGCCAGAGACCCACATCGAGTGCACACAAACTCTGTGTGACTTGGAATTGTGGTTTTCTGTTAACGTAAACAGTGACGTAAATATTATGCAAATCTAGTCTATCAGGTAAAGCTTCCTGTAAAGGAGATTTGAATAATTTCAAGGGAAAAATTGTTCCAGGGCCGGGTATCGATCCCGGGACCTCTGGTTGAACATACCAGCGCTCTGCCAACTGAGCTATCCGGAAACTCCACCCGACACCGTCTCAACTTTTCCCTTTATATCCACACAACTCGCGTGGGCTGAGGCTATGCCAGAGACCCACATCGAGTGCACACAAACTCTGTGTGATTTGGAATTGTGGTTTTCTGTTAACGTACACAGTGACGTATATATTATGCAAATCTAGTCTGTCAGGTAAAGCTTCCTCTAAAGCAGATTTGAATAATTTCAAGGGAAAAATTGTTCCGGGACCGGGTATCGATCCTGGGACCTCTGGTTGAACGTACCAGCGCTCTGCCAACTGAGCTACCCGGGAACTCCACCCGACACCGTCCCAACTTCTCCCTTTATATCCACACAACTCGCGTGGGCTGACAAAACGCCAGAGACCCACATCGAGTGCACACAAACTCTGTGTGACTTGGAATTGTGGTTTTCTGTTAACCTACACAGTGACGTATATATTATGCAAATCTAGTCTATCAGGTAAAGCTTCCTGTAAAGCAGATTTGAATAATTTCAAATTTTTCCCTTGAAATTATTCAAATCTACTTTACAGTTTGTTAAGGTGTCCACTGATGTTGATTTAAAATGATACTATTCTCTAGTTTGTTACAGTGTCCACTGATGTTGACTTCAAATGACACTATTCACTACAGTTTGTTACAGAGTCCACTGATGTTGATTTAAAGTGACACTATTCACTACAGTTTGTTACAGTGTCCACTGATATTGATTTGAAATGACACTATACGCTACAGTTTGTTACAGAGTCCACTGATGTTGATTTAAAATGACACTATTCACTACAGTTTGTTACAGTGTCCACTGATCTTGATTTAAAATGATACTATTCTCCAGTTTGTTACAGTGTCCAGTGATGTTGATTTAAAATGACACTATTCACTACAGTTTGTTACAGTGTCCACTGATATTGATTTCAAATGCCACTATTCACTACAGTTTGTTACAGAGTCCAGTGATGTTAATTTAAAATGACTCTATTCACTACAGTTTGTTACAATGTCCACTGTTATTGATTTAAAATGGCACTATTCACTACAGTTTGTTACAGAGTCCACTGATGTTGATTTAAAATGACACTATTCACTACAGTTTGTTACAGTGTCCACTGATATTGATTTAAAATGACACTATTCACTACAGTTTTTTACAGTGTCAACTGATGTTGATTTAAAATGAGACTATTCACTACAGATTGTTATAGTGTCCACTGATGTTGATTTAAAATAATACTATACACCGGTGATGTCAACTGATGCCCATAGGAGCAAGAGCGCACTTTAGAGCCCAGGAGACCCTGAGCGCTTTACAGCAGAAAGGAAAGAGACAGACGAAAGAGTTAGTATATGCCGCTTGGTCGAGCTATATACAGGGATGGCCAGCACTGATTCAATGGATAAAGGGAAGAGAACTTATTAAAACTGTATCCATGTTTATTTTTAGATTTGTCTGAGAAGTATAAGTGCATTATAAGAATGTAAGTTTTAATTTTAATGCTCATTTTTCACAAGTTTGCTTTTTTTAATCAAAAGGAATATTTTCTCAACTTTTTTACAGAAACGTGAAATTTTCTTATATGTTTGTTTAGTAGCCTTACAGGTACTAAAACAATGTTTTCGTAAATCTAATATATCGTAAATACGTATTACTGAAGATAGTGTATTAAAATGTTTGAAAATATTCACATGGAAAATGTTTGTAAGGAAATGATTTAACAAAGCAATTACTGTTACATCACAAACAAAAGATATGTACCTATATGTTTGCAAAATGTCAGTTCTATAGCTTCAGCAGATTTCGAGATAATTTAATATTCTGATAACAGAAAGTTGCACACCAATATCACCTAAAAGCATAATGCGATAAGAGTTTTATTATGTAATATTAGTTACAGTTAAAACATATACCTAGGCAACTTTGCTTTGTACTATAATATCGTTGTGATTACTTTTATAAGGCTATAGATACCATCAATATCAATTTCAACTTATCATGTCATATTCAGTGTCTTTCTTTGGGATAACACTTTCTTTATGAATGATGTGTTTAATTCACTTAGTACAGTATAGTTGTCATTATTATGGAATTTGTGTGAATATTCCTTGTTTACTCGTTATTAGGTTATTAACGTTTAAAACACAACTGCAATATTAGGCTAAGAAATAGGTGTTAGTACTTTTGTTTTACAGACAATATAGAAAATAACAAACAGAAAGAAGCCATATAATAACGACATAAAATTTCACGTTCCGTTTGAAGTTTGTGCACCACTGTTTTCTTAATGCAACAAGCTGTTTATTCCTCCTAGCATACCTAGCGCTTGATGCCCACGCACGATGTCAAGGTAAAAAAAATGCGCTTGCTTTGACATCACTGCTATACACTACAGTTTGTTACAATGTCCTCTGATGTTCATTCAAAATGACACTATACACTACACTGAGTTAGGTACACTATGTGCAACATAGCCACCAATGCACGTGCCTACTTATCAATACGAGATAAATCTAGCCTATCTGTTCAGCTGGAATAGAGTATTTATTTCTTTGCTATGTTTCTTCAGAACTGTTTGCACTATCCTCATGACATGAACAGAAAGCTCTCTGTGCTGTGCATGTTCTTCTTAATGTGGGAGTGAAATGGGCCAAAGGACGAATTCATTGAGGAACTGGTACAATGAAAATGTATTCATTTTGTACCCAAGTATTACATTAATAACTAAATAATGAAGTTACTTACCCAGAAAACGTTCACTCTCTGGACCTTCTCCTGCAGAATTGTAGGCCATTACTTTCACATAATATTGTGTATCTGGCTGAAGACCAACTACAATGGCCCATGGACGTTGATATCGACTCAAATAATATACAGCATCTCTTTCATCAGCAGATGATTTCCAGTATTTCAGCTGAAATAAATAAATAAATAAATAAATAAATAAATAAATAGACAGACAGACAGATAGATCATGTATCCTAGTGCACTGGATCCAAGATCCACAAATTCATTTCTGGTTGAGGACAATATTATTTTTCTCAGAAGGAAAGTAAAGATGAAAGGCTTATGTCATGACTTTACAGCACGTAAAAGAAGAGAAGGATTTAAATAAAATTTACACGCCATAATTCTGAAGTTTATGTAGATTTGTCCCAGACAGACTACAGTAATACTGTACAAACTCAAATACTTTGATAGTCTTTGTCTTTCTTGTCATTCTGAAGATATACTTTTGTATTGGTGTAATTATCTCACGATTTTCATGTCCTGCTAGTGTTTGTGGAGTAATTCCCACTGCTAATGTACTATGTGTCGAATGACAAACAATCGATCCTGACATCACATTTCCTGGATTATGGTACCTATTTATCTCACTTTCTCTGTATAATGTCCTACTACTACAGGTGTACTAATGTAAGATGTTTGTATCGTTTGCTTGGCTGAGTAAATAATACACTGAATTTCCATGTCAGAGACCAGGATTCGAAAACTTGCAAAACTACGTATAATTTAAGTGGAACAAAAAATGTTTTGGGTAGGTTTCCTTGAGTACTTTCATCAATATCAAACCTACAATTGGACCATAAAGAAATAGGAAACTACTGCACCCTACCCCATTCCCAAGAGATCAAACTACACAGATTTCACACGTTGAAATGTTCCATGTCACAATAATAATCAAAAGAAGTACTTGTGACACATGTCCATATAATCAAAACTCGAAAAATTGATTACATTAAAACATTTTTTATTTGACTCTAATCTACAGAGGAATTCAGAATGTTAATGTAGGAAATGTGAAGTATTATATTGTACTTAAAAGGACTGTTTTAGCTAACATAGTTTAATATTATATTCCCCAACTTCCTGCGTATATTGTTAATAATGGTTAGGATTAAAGCAGGGCTAGATAGTGAAGTGATCTCGCTCAGGTATTTCTTGCCAACAATGGATTTTAAATTCTGTAATTTAATAGAGTTGAAAAATTTGAAGCAGACTCTACAAGAACAGAATTCTTATGGAAAATGGCTCACATGTTATTTATCGCTTGAAGACCGAACAGTGATATTATCCAAGGATCCAACACGTAACTAGAGCTAGAAATTTTAGGCGCAAAATTTTAGTCAAAAGGTGCAAAAAGGTGCCTTAATTTAGTTAAAAAGGTGCAAATTTCAAATGTAAATATTCATTACAAACAATACCAAAACCAATTACATTACATATAACGATACAAAATTCCTTGAATAAGCTTAAGTTTCATCCTCTTTGGCGAAAATGTGAGGTTCAGCCAATATATTGACAAGGGGAGGTAAAGAATGAAGGAACAAGCTCTTATTCATTTTCTTCCTATTCAACGGTGGTGCGATAAGAGAAAAATAATTTATGGACATTTTGCCTAATGGGAGTTTTTTAATTGGTTAGTTTACGCTGCTTTACCAACTGTTGTGGTCATCTAGCATCTGAGTGAGATGAAGGTCATAATGTAAGTGAGATGAGTCTAGGGTTCAGCACCGAAAGTTACCCATCAATTGCCTCTTAATGGGTTGAGGGAAAACTTCGGAAAAAATCTCAACCAGGTAACTTGCACTAACCAGGATTTGAACCTGGGCCCATTTGTTTCAGGGTCAGATGGTGATAACCGTTGCTCTACAGTGATGGATAATGAAGTTCATTGAATTGCAAACTAATCTGAAAGCTTTTGCCAAACAAGACTGCACTGAAGCGAAAGTAATATAGTACAGCAGAGTTCCTCTTATCCGGCACCAAAGGAACCAGGCTAGTTTCTGAATAAATACCAGTATATACAAAAAGAAGTCCGTATTTCATGACGCCAAAAGTTGAAACTGCAGCCATGTGAGTTTTTTTCCCTGCTCATAAATGAATAAACATAAAAACTGTGTGGATTTTCTTCATTAAAACACATCGCACAATACAAATAATACACTAATTTTAGGTTCGTACAGACACTGAAAATTAAAGTTCGTACGAACTTCCTGATGTGGGAACACTGACTGCCCGAACATAACTAAATAAACGTAAAATCTGTGTGGATTTTCCTTATTAAAACAGATCACACAACACAAATAATACACTAATTTTAGGTTTGAATATTCACTTAAAACGAAAGTTCGTGCTAACTTCCTAATGTGACAACACTGACGGCCCAAACATAATTAAATAAACATTTCATGATAAAACACACATGTTAGGTCAATAATACAGTGCTAATTGATTTTATGAAATACATTAAAGGTGATATGTCACAGTTGTATGAACACTAATAAGTACAATAAGTTTACTGAAGATGTTAGTCGGACATGTTTCGGAGATGCTTCTCCATCTTCAGTGACTAATTACGACGACTGCAAAACGAAAACAATTGTAATTAATAACTTGATTAGTTATATTTCAAAAACTAAAAACAATTAAAAAATGACAAATGGGAAATTAGGAAGATTATCTTAATTTGTGATACTTTGTAAGCGTCTTTCATTGACTGCAAAAGTTAAGAATATAAAATATGATTGATTTCTGAATAAGCAATATATGTTATATCTTCTATATATGCAAGTGATAACTAAAAATGATATAAGTATAAAAATTGAATTGACATTTAAAAATTGAAAAGTTAAAATCTTATGATGTACTGTATATAAATTTTTCTGATAAAAATTAACACAGATCATATTTAAAAATAAAGATAAAAGAAGAATGGACAAAACTGCAACTTGGATGAATGACTCACCAATGTGGTTCAGTTGTTCGAACCGTGTTCTTGCTTGACTTAAATGAGACTAACTGAGATGAAAGAAAGGACAGGAATTAGGTTGACTAATACTACGTTAGACTTTTAATATTCAAATCGGAAGTAATATAAAGGTCAAAGAGAATGTTTTTTTTCGTAAATTGCTGTTTCATTCAAATTGTGAGAATTTATGAATTTGTCTTTGTATATTTCGATAGACTCCAAAATATTTAATAATTTACCTTTCCTATTAATATGCAAAATTTCCATTTCAGAGTTAATGTCTGTAAAATAATGTTGATTATTGTATATGTGTTCGTTGAAAGCAGAATGAGAAATTTCATGGGAGATGTATGACTTGAGGCTTTCCTGGCGTTTGATATAGAATAACTCTTCTCGGGTTCTCAGCCAGGTGAGTTGGAGATTAGCTTCCAAGCTTTCGACGGCTAGCTCTGCCATCTTCGTCCCTGAAGAAGATGGCAGAGCTAGCCGTCGAAAGCTTGGAAGCTAATCTCCAACTCACCTGGCTGAGAACCCGAGAAGAGTTATTCATGGGAGATATTTCTATGTTCTTTATATCTGATATTAAAATTTCTGCCTGTTTGACCTACATAAGTAGTGTTACATTCTGGGAATTGACAATTTAATTTGTATACACCTGATGAACTGAATTTATCAAAATTACTATTATGAAATGTATTAAACAGAATTTTACCGATGGAGTTATTAGTCTTATAAGCAATAGGCTACTGAAGTTGAGTTTTTTAAAGAGAGAGGTAATATTGTAGACGTATTGATTGGAATAAACAAAGCTGATAAAATCGTTTCATTCTTTATTGTTGGACAAATGTGTGAATGTTCTCAATTGTTTTTTTCGATTTGCATGTGAAATGATCTTGGCTACCATCGTCGTGTTGTAACCATTATCTATAGCTATTGTATATATATAGTGTCTAATTCTTTATTATAATCAGACTTAGAAAATGGAATACTAAGCAATCTATTAATTAAACTATGCAATCCTGCTCTTTTTTGCTGTTCAGGATGATTCGAGTGAATGGGAATTAAATGTGTAGTCTGAGTGGGTTTTCTACATATTTTGTAAAAAAAATTATTAACCTTTCTTTCTATAGTTATATCCAAGAAATGTAAAGTATTGTTAATTTCATTTTCCTTAGTAAACTGAATTCTAGGATGCATAGAATTTATGTTATCTAACAAATTTTGAGAATCAATGTTTTGGTAAATTAAAAAGGTGTCATCAACATAAGGTATCCATTTGACAATGTTCTGTGTATTGGATTCTATGAATTTATTTTCTAAATCATTGAGAAAAATTTCTGATAGAATGTCTGATAATGGGGAACCCATAGGGAGACCATCAATTTGTTTATAACATTTATTATTGAAAGTGAAATAGTTTTGATCTGTGCAGATACGTAATAACCTTATTATTTCTTCAATTTCTATTTTACTGATATTTTGCTCAGTTAAATTTTGTTCAATTATCCGAATGGTATCATTAGTAGGAATATTGGTATACATATTTGTGACATCAAATGAAGTTATTTTACAATTTTCAGTAATTTGTTGATTCTCCAAAATTTCAATCATTTCTATAGTGTTCCTTATACTGTGATTGTTGCGAAATTTGAAATTAGTCTTCAAATAATTTTGTAAGAATTTTGCATTATTGTAGGTGGGAGCTGTGCGGAAATTTACAACTGGTCTAATGGGGATGTTTGGTTTATGTATTTTTGGTAAAGATTTCATTTTAGGAGCCTGTGAATTCATTGAAATTAAAGAACGTTTTTGTTTGTTCGTGATAGTAAATTCTATTGATTTTAGAGTGTCTTTTAAATCCCTTTGATAGTGATTTGTGGAGTCTCTTTTAAAGGTTTCAAATTTATTTTCCGAAATAAAAAGTTCAGTTTTTTTAATATAATCAGATTTTTCTATAATTACATTTGCGTTTACCTTATCTGCTTTCGTTACAATCAAATTATTTTCTGAAATTTTATTGCAAAGATTCTTCATTGTTTGTTTATTTGTTTTATAAGAGAATGGACTTTTACTTTGTTTGATATTGGATTGTAATTTGATTCTATTTGCTATATTGTGTCTAATTATATTCCTTTGGGGATCATTAATCTTTTGTAATGCAATTTCAGAATCTATGATAAGTTGTTGAGCTGATTTGACTTTGTTGTCGTCATCCAAATTGTACTTCTGTCCATTATTTAACAAATTTGTTTCATTATGGTCAAAGACAATATTTGACAAATTAATAATTCTTTCGTGGAAAGTGTGTTGTGTCAGGGAACTTTTATTAGCTTTTTTTTTTTTTTTTTGAGTTGAAGGTAACTTGTGGATTTTCTTTTTTAATTTGAGAAATTGAAATCTTACTTTCTTACTTGTACATTGAAAAATCTCTTTTTGAATAAGTTCCCATTTTACAGGATGTACAACGTTAATTATATTTAAATGACAGTTGTATAGTTTCAAGTTAAATTCGTCTTTCTGAATGTGAAAAGTTTTAATCTCATTTTGGATCCAAATTTTTGTGCATTGCTTAACAATATGTCAGTATCCAACCAAACACAGATTCTCGAGGTTCTCAACATATTATTAAAATTATTTGAAGACAAATTTCAAATTTCGCAACAATCACAATATAAGGAGCACTATAGAAATTATTGAAATTTTGGAGAATCAACAAATTACTGAAAATTGTAAAATAACTTCATTTGATGTCACATAATTATTCATATTAAATTGAAAAAACAAGACTGTAAACTTCAAAATAAACCTAATAGATGTCAAAAGAAAAGCATATGATAATTTTAAAGAAAAACTAGATTAGAGAAAGGATGGGGGGGGGGGGGAAGCATATGGAATTAAAAGAGAAACTGATGTCAAACAACTAGTAACATATTATAAAGATAAAAGAATCACAGAGGAATCGAAGATTGCATCCCTCATTAACAAAACTTTTACTTCAAACAAAATTCCGGGAAAAAAAAAAAAAAAAAAAAAAAAAAAACCGAACAATAAGCAATGCAAACAAACTGAAAATCTCAGCTATCCTCGAAAGAAGATACTCTTGCCAAGACTTTAGTTACAAGGAACTCGAAGTAGCAACACAAAAAATAACAATAAAAAAGAAAAAAAAAAAAAAAAAACAAGAAAGTCTCTCTCGACATGACACCTAAGGACTAAAGCCGGAAAATCCTTACTACGATTTTATAATTGAGTATGGAAAACTTCTGTTCCAACTGATTGAAAGAAAGTTATCATAATACGAGTAATAAACCGGAAAAACCAGCAGAAAATCTTTACAGTTACAGACCGATATCTTTAACAAGTCATCTAGCATGATATCGGCCAGATGAAACCAACTGTCTTCTGTCACCATTTCAGGCAGGCTTTTGAAAAAATCATTCATCAAATGAACAAGTGATCTTGAGTGAAGACATAAAGACAGTAGATACAGTAGCAGTGTTGGTAGATTTAAGTAAGAATATTACAATGTTTGGCAATACAATCTAATCAAAAAAATTCAACATGCTGGCATGAGTTACAAGTAACATATTATGATAGATATCTAAGTTTATAATTCAACATTTTGTGCTACCACATATGGATCTGCTAGCTCCAAATTCAAACAAATATCACTTTGGTTTACCACAGGGCTGTTTTTAAGTATAACAATTCTTAATGTCTATAAAAACGACCTACCAAAAACATTAAAGAAAAGTAACGCCAAGACAGCTCTTTTTGCTGATGATTTAGTTATCTGAAATTCCCCTCCCCCCACAAAAAAAAAAGCAACAAAATTGATCATTTAGAAATATTCAAAGACCACTAGAACAACTTCAGAAATTGATGGAATTAAATACAGAGAAAAAATTAAATATCAGGTATTATCACTACATAAGAAACTAACATGTATCTACTACAGCAAAATAAGGATGAAAAGCTACAGAGTAGGCCTACTGACAATGCAAAATATCTAGAAATCATTTTAGACAGGAAACTCGCATGGAAAACTAATATAACATATGTAAGTGAAAAGCTCAAATTATTAAAAAAGATTGCCAGTAACAAAATAGGGTAGTTCCAGGAAGACATTAAACACAACATACAATATGTACACTGTACATCAAATGCTGTGGTAAAATACTGTGACAGCGACGTGAGATTCGAACTCACGACCAGCGTCCCGCAAGAAAGCAGATCGCGCGGAGCACGGAGGGACGGCACGCGGCGGAGAGTAGTGGGGAAAGGGGCCTACACGCGAGGGGAGGCTACGCGCGCAGCTGCTACTTAACGCAGTGAATGGGGAACGGACCTTCCCGACTATTCCAGAAGTGCGTCGAAGTGGAGATATCCAGATAATTCTCTACACACCTGTAGAAATTTCTCGCAACTATGATTTTGCTATAAAAGAAGAAACGCCAGCGAACTAGAGCAGAGTTTTCCGTTGATTCATGATTAGTTCAGTGAGTAAGCCAGTGAACAGAGCAAGCTAGCCAGTCTTGTGTACCGGAGTTCGACTCGAGTGTGCGTCCGCAACTGTATCAGCATCCGAAGGCCTGAGTTCGAGTGCAGTGGACCGCAGTTGGAGGGACCTGAGTTCGAGTGCAGTGGACCGCAGTTGGAGGGACCTGAGTTCGAGTACAGTGAACTGTCTCTGAAGGTCTGTGGTTCGAGATACTGTGAACTCGAGTGACTGAGCTAGAAGAACTGTGAAGTGAGAACTGATAGTTCTGATTTGTAAATAGTGCTTTGTAAATATTAGTTAAGATTAACAGTTCATTGTTGTTCGTAATAGTCCAAGTAAATTGTCATTGTCGTCGGTGGAGTGAAAATCCAATTGTTGACGAGAGCGTTTAAGGCGAATTGTAGAAAGGAATTATTGTTGGAAGAATAAAATTCCATTGTTGTGAGTTAAATAAATTCACACTGGTGTCAGAATCGGGACATTATCGACAATGGAGAACCTACAGCTGATCCTGCAAGCCATCGCAGAACTGAAAAACGACATAAGTGAAGTGAAAACGGAGATGAAAAGTGACATAAGTGAAGTGAAAACAGAGATGAAAAGTGACATAAGCGGAGTGAAAGGCGACATAAGCGGAGTGAAAGATGACGTCACTACGCAAATTGAAAGCGTTTCGGCCCACGTAGATGGAATGGTCGCCATTGTGAAAGACGAACTTAAGGCCGATTTGGATAAACTAAACCAGAATTTTACAACTATAAACGAGACAGTAGCCGAGTTGAGACAGGATGTAGAACATTTTGACGGCAAAATTCGCGCTCTCGAACGTCAAGAGGAAACGAGTGTGCTGATGGACCAACATGCTGTAGAAAACAAGCACATCCTCGCGTTGGTGGATCGCCAGGCTAGAGAACAGAAACAGATAATTGCCGAGGAAGTTCAATGGGCCGTGGAAAGATCGACGACAGAATTGAGGACCTCATGTAGTGGCCATGTGGAACCATCACCCTCAGCCAGACATTGCAACGTCAAGACGCCGAAGTTCGACGGTACGACGTCTTGGGCGATATTCCGTCGCCAGTTCGACGCCATCGCAGAGCACAATGGGTGGACACCAGCAGAGAAAACCACTCAGCTGCTGGCCGCACTTCAGGGACAGGCGTCGGAGATTCTTCACAGCGTTCCAGAAGATGGGACAGCTGCTGAGATAATGGCGGCCCTGGAGGGACGTTAGGTGACCATCAACTTGCGGCAGCATTCAGGACCCAACTGAAAACGAGGGTCCAACAGTCAGGCGAGTCCCTGCAAGAATTTGCGATGGCGGTGGAACAATTGGCCCATTAGGCCCTCAGGGGCCTGCCTACTGACTTCATCGCTGGAGAGGCGGCCTACACCTTCGGCAGCGGAGTTCGAGACCCGGAAATAAGACAACAGCTACTCTTGGCAGAGCATCGCACCATCAACGCAGCTCTGGCGGCGGCCCTCAGGATGGAGGCAGCCAAATTGACGGCGAACGTCTCGGCATCGCACCGGATTAGGAGCGTTGCGGCGGCCGACGTCGAGGAGCGTCAATCGAAATCACCAGAGCGACGAAGACGAGGAGTGCCTACCTGCTGGTCCTGCGGCGAACCTGGGCACTTGAGGAGGGACTGTGACCGATCTGGTCACAAACAGGAAAACTAAAAGGGGCCGATGCGACGAGGGGCACGTCGGCGCCGTCGTCACCATCCCCTCGGCTGATCTTGAAGACGGTTAACAGAAGATGCGACGATGGGCTGATTGCTGACGGATGGATAAGAGGCCGCCCATGCAGAGTACTGGTAGACACCGGGGCGTCGCTCACCATCGCCAGACCGGAAGTCGTGCGTGGCCTACCTGGGAGGACGCCGCTGCGCCGATATGAGCTACGTACTGCCTCAGGCGAGAGCCTGCCCATCCAGAAAGAGGTTTTCCTGGATTTGACCTTGGGAAAGAGGAGACTGGAGATGTGGGTGTTCGTCGCTAACATCACTGAAGACGTCATCCTGGGACTCGACGCCATGCGGATCTTCGATGCAACGGTGGACGTCCGGCGCCATATCCTCCGTTTTGGTCAGGATGAAGTGTTCCTGAGGGACGTCGAAGACCAACCCATGGCCAGCAGACTCACCTTGGAGGATCATGTGACAATCCCGGCAGGCTGCGAGATGGTGGTGACGGCAAGACTGGACGGACAACCTAAGAGAAACCTGCTCCTCGATTCGCAAACAACTCCGATAGATGGGGTTTATGTGGCCAGATCCCTACTTCCGAATCAGAAGGTGGTACCGGTGAGGGTCCTGAATGTCACCAATCGGGACAAGGAGGTGCCTAGTGGAACTGTACTAGGTAGCGTCGAGCCGGTGGTGTCTGTGACGTCTCTGGCAGATAACGAGGAGTGTCACCGACCACGTCCAGATCTAGACCCATCACTGAAAGAGCTGGCTCGAGAATTGGCGGAGAATTTAAGCAAAGGAGAAAGAAGACAAGTCCACGATCTACTGACAGAATTTCAAGATGTGTTCAGTCTGTCTGAAAACGACTACGGGAGAATGGAGAAAGTTCAGCACCGCATCGACACCAGAAATGCTCGCCCAATCAGACAACCTCCTCGACGCGTCCCTCTAGCTAAACAGAGGGAGATTGACAGCCAATTGGAGGGCATGAAAGCAAGAGGGGTCATCGAGGAATCCGACAGCCCTTGGTCATCACCTGTGGTGCTGGTGAAGAAGAAGAATGGGGACCTGCGTTTCTGCGTGGACTATAGAAGACTGAATGACGTCACCAGGAAAGACTGCTTTCCCCTTCCACGAATTGACGACACCTTGGACACTCTGGCCGGAGCAGAGTGGTTCTCGACGTTGGATCTCAAGTCAGGATACTGGCAGGTGGCGCTACATCCTGAGGACAAGGAGAAAAAGGCATTCTCTACAGGCCAGGGGCTATGGCAGTTCACCGTTATGCCGTTCGGCCTCTGCAACGCTCCGGCTACATTCCAGAGACTAATGGAGTCAGTAATGAGAGGCCTGACATACAACACCTGTTTGCTGTACCTTGATGACGTCATCGTGGTCGGCAAGACTTTCGGCGAACAGCTGTGGAACCTGAGGAAAGTGTTCGAGAGACTGAGACAAGCCAGACTGAAGTTGAACCCGAAGAAATGTCATCTGTTCCAGAAGAAGGTCAGCTACCTGGGACATGTAGTAGGGACCAACGGAGTGGCCACAGACCCGGAGAAGCTACAAGCCGTCAGAGGATGGCCGAGACCGAGGGACAAGCAGGAGCTGCGCCGCTTTCTCGGCCTCTGCACTTATTACAGAAGGTTCGTAGCTGGGTACGCCAACATCGCTAAGCCTCTAACCCAGCTGACCGAGGAGAAACGACAATTCCAATGGACGGACGAAGCGGAGTCATCCTTCCAGTCACTGAAAGAGGCGCTCTGCACTGCTCCTGTACTGGGATATCCCATCCCTGGAAGGAAGTTCACGCTCGACACAGACGCTAGCAACGTAGGCATCGGTGGAGTACTCTCTCAGGAACAGGACGGGCAAGAGAGGGTGATTGCCTACTTCAGCCGAACACTATCCAAGGCTGAGAGAAACTACTGTGTGACGCGTAGAGAACTTCTTGCCATTGTGGAAGCCCTGAAGCACTTCCACAAATATTTGTATGGCCAGGAATTCCATCTGAGGACAGACCATTCTGCACTCACCTGGCTATTGGGCTTCAAGAATCTGAAAGGGCAGACCGCCCGTTGGGTTCAACGTCTGCAGGAGTACAACTTCACCTCTGAACACCGACAAGGGAAGAAACATTCCAACACTGATGCCCTATCACGACGTCCGTGCCCAGATGGCTGCAAACACTGCCTGAAAGTAGAAGAGCAGGATGGCGCCCACGCAGTCCGAGCAATTGCCGCCCAGCCGAGCCCAGGATGGGATAACGCTGCCATAAGGAGGGAGCAGCTGGTGGACCCAAACATTGGACAGCTACTACGTGATGTGGAGTCCGGCCAGAGACCAGTATGGGCCGATATCGCCAACCGTAGCACCACTTACAAGAGCTACTGGGCCCAGTGGGAATCCTTCACTGTCAAGGACGGTATCCTGAAGAGGATTTGGGAGTCGGCCGATGGAAAGACCCGCATAGAACAACTTGTCCTGCCCAGGAGCAAGGTGAAGGAAGTGCTGGAGGAGACTCATGCTGGAGTGACTGGAGGCCACCTGGGAGCCAACAAGACGCTGGACAAGTTAAGGCAGAGGTTCTATTGGTTGCATCAGAGAACCGACACGGAACAATGGTGCCGAAGATGCGACACCTGTGCAGCCAGTCGCGGACCAAGGACACGCAGCAGGGGAGCCATGCAGCAGTACAACATGGGAGCTCCTTTTGAGAGGATCGCCATCGACGTTGCTGGACCGTTCCCGGTCACGGATCGCGGGAACCGCTACCTGCTAGTCGCCATGGATTACTTCACAAAATGGCCAGAGATGTACGCGATTCCCAACCAAGAGGCTTCGACGGTGGCCGACGCGCTGCTTGACAACTTCATCTGCCGATTCGGGGTGCCCCGGGAATTGCATAGCGATCAGGGGCGCAACTTCGAATCCAACCTGATGGGAGAATTGCTCGAGCGTCTGGGGGTGCATAAAACCAGGACCACTCCCCTCCACCCACAGTCCGACGGCATGGTGGAACGATACATCAAAACCGTGGAGGAGCACCTGCGGAAGGTGGAGTCCAACCATCAGCGAGACTGGGATGCCAGAGTCCCACTGTTCCTCTTGGCCTACAGAGCTTCGGTCCACGATACAACAGGGATGACACCGGCAAACATGGTCTTCGGGAGAGTGCTGCGCCTGCCCTGTGATCTGCCGTTTGGCACGCCACCCAGCGCCGACCGGCCAGCGACTGACTATGTGGCAGAACTCACCGAGAAGTTGAATGGAGTTCACCAACTGGCCAGAGAGCACCTCAAGATGGCCAGCGACAGGATGAAAGTGCACTACGACAGATTAGCCAACTCTGCAGGATTCCAGGAGGCTGACCTGGTGTGGCTGTATCCACCTACCAGGACCAAAGGGAAATCACCAAAGCTGCAGCGTGCCTGGGCTGGACCATACCGCGTGGTGACCCGGATCAACGACGTGGTGTACCGCATCCAGCGACAACCTCGAGGGAAGATGATGGTGGTGCATCTGGACCGATTAGCATCCTACCAAGGGACTGCCCGGGACGAGCAGCCCTAAGGAGGGGGCAATGTGACAGCGACGTGAGATTCGAACTCACGACCAGCGTCCCGCAAGAAAGCAGATCGCGCGGAGCACGGAGGGATGGCGCGCGGCGGAGAGTAGTGGGGAAAGGGGCCTACACGCGAGGGGAGGCTGCACGCGCAGCTGCTACTTAACGCAGTGAATGGGGAACAGACCTTCCCGACTATTCCAGAAGTGCGTCGAAGTGGAGATATCCAGATAATTCTCTACACACCTGTAGAATTTTCTCGCAACTATGATTTTGCTATAAAAGAAGAAACGCTAGCGAACTAGAGCAGAGTTTTCAGTTGATTCATGATTAGTTCAGTGAGTAAGCCAGTGAACAGAGCAAGCTAGCCAGTCTTGTGTACCGGAGTTCGACTCGAGTGTGCGTCCGCAACTGTATCAGCATCCGAAGGCCTGAGTTCGAGTGCAGTGGACCGCAGTTGGAGGGACCTGAGTTCGAGTGCAGTGGACCGCAGTTGGAGGGACCTGAGTTCGAGTACAGTGAACTGTCTCTGAAGGTCTGTGGTTCGAGATACTGTGAACTTGAGTGACTGAGCTAGAAGAACTGTGAAGTGAGAACTGATAGTTCTGATTTGTAGATAGTGCTTTGTAAATATTAGTTAAGATTAACAGTTCATTGTTGTTCGTAATAGTCCAAGTAAATTGTCATTGTCGTCGGTGGAGTGAAAATCCAATTGTTGACGAGAGCGTTTAAGGCGAATTGTAGAAAGGAATTATTGTTGGAAGAATAAAATTCCATTGTTGTGAGTTAAATAAATTCACAATACTAACAGCAGCATCTATTTCCAACACACACAAATCGAAGTACTTAGGCCAACAACTAGAGCATTAAATTTAGAACTACAAACAGAGGCTCTATTAATATATGAAAAACCAACAAGATTACCTAATTCTAATTAATTGACTAAGTATTTAAACAACAAACAGTCTCTGAAAACACAAACAGGACTTCTAAAAAAAACTCAGAAATTCGAGGAAATGCTATATGCACTCAGTGAAAAAGAAAATAGAGTAGAAACCCTGTTTAATGTGTTTCTGAGGACACAAAATAATTGAACTTAAATGGGTGTTGAAACTAAATAGGTGTTTGATGTTTTTGTTTAAAAATTTTTGAATACTTTCGCAAAATTAAATTTCTTTGCAAAAAGCTACAATAATTAAATTATGGGTAATACTGTACAAAAAAATTGTACAAAACATTATGGGAAAGCTGGGTGTCAATCAAATCGTCTTCTCACCATCTCGGATATATTTGCGTTCGGATTTTTTTTCCCCATTTCTTGAATTAAATGAACTTTTTCTGTGAGAAAAAGCTTTTTTTCTTTTTACGAGGCACACATGTTCGTGAAGGTGCAGGAAGGTAATGGGAATCACATGGCAGCAACATTGCCAAGTCATTCATTATTAAAAAAAAATTTATTGTATTTTACATGTTGAATTGATATGCATTTATTTTTGCATTAATTGAGATTAAAAAAAATCATTTAAGAGTAATTTTCAACGTAAAATGCGGGTTTCACAGCAAAGAGAAGAACGTTAAATCGAATACAGAAATACATTAATCATATGAGCTATTCCATCTCAAATCGACTGAAATATAGAGAAAATTGGCCTTACAATTTCTAAATACAATAAAACTTTTTTTGTACGTAGAGAACTGTAATACAGTGCTTTGTGCAAAGTTTGAGGCATCAGAACTTCGTAGTGTTTAAATTAATATTAAAATTTATCGTATTTTCATAAAATTTGCAACTTTAAACTGTTGTAGCTCCGAAACCCTTTCACCCAATGATCAAAATCATGGTTTATTTTTATGCTGAGAAATTAGAGTTTATATTGACATATATAAACAGATTTTCTTACTTTTTATGGAAATGGAGAAATTTGATTTTTCCTCATTAAGATGCCTTTGCCAAGAAAAAAATATTTTAAAAATATATAGTTAGATTCCGCATTGAAAGTACAAATAAACACATATTTTTTACTGATGGCACGTTGATAAAGTATTGAAAATATCAAATAAAGAAAATAAATAGTACGCGCGTGAACTAACCAGCTGACTGTGAGGCGGGAGCTAGCCGAGGCAAGCAAGGACAGGAGACATAAACACGTGATGTGTCATCTAAGAGTCATGGCTGTGCTAGCTTTATCACAGGTTTTCATAAACACAGAAGTAAAATGACGCCCAATGCTCGCTTATCTTCAGCTCTTGGTCAGTGCGTGTGGTACTGCGCCATTCAAGTCTAGGCGTGTGAAAATAATCTATTTAATACCCCAGAAACTTATTGCTGTAGCACTAACCAAACAATGCCGAATCCCTCTTAATAATGCAAAGTTTTTTCTCAAATTTTTTTACATTTTTACAAATTGGCAAAAAGCCTAAAAGTAAGTAAAATCAGATTATCTGTCTCTCTGTATACAATAAAAAATAAGGATTACTTCTTAACATAACCTACCAAATGTCAGCTTCAAAATGAGCTCTTGTTCAATGTTCTGCAGTAAATGGTTCCAGAGTTCTGAGCGCTGAAAGAGGCTTGTTTTTATAAAATACGCTAAATTTGTCACTCAATAATACGGAAACCGTTTGACTTTCGATAGTATTTTTGAAAATGCACTCTCCTCAGCACCTTGTATAAATAGGGAAAAAAATTTGAGTATAAAAAATGCGAGGTTTTTTACTGATTGATTTCATATGGAATAGCCCATATGTAATAATTTATTGGGATCATGACAATTCAATGTTTTTTTTTGTAGGTTATTTTATGACGCTTTATCAACATCTAGGTTATTAGCGTCTGAATGAGATGAAGGTGATAATGCCGGTGAAATGAGTCCGGGGTCCAGCACCAAAAGTTACCCAGCATTTGCTCATATTGGATTGAGGGAAAACCCCGGAAAAAACCTCAACCTGGTAACTTGCCCCGACTGGGAATCGAACCTGGGCCACCTGGTTTCATGGCCAGACGCACCAGCCGTTACTCCACAGGTGTGGACCAATTTAATGTTAAATGCGGAAAAACGTTAAATGGAGGTCATCTAAAATCGAGGTTCTACAATGAATTACAACCCAACAAAGACTACTGTTAGACTTAATTGAACCTAAGATACAAGCCCAGAAATAGCAGAACTGGACTTATATTTATACAAACAGTGAGGGAGGTGATGGAGCAGGAGGAACTTGCAATTTTCTTTCTATAAAAATGTTGGAGAAAATAGTAAAAGTTTTGATGGTGAAATAGAGGCAATATGCACAGATATTCAAGATATCTTTAGCTGATTGAATATAAGGTTCATTTCTTCTCATGCTTTGAGAATTAGGATTAGTCTGCATATTTTATAATGATATGGTAATTTCTCGGAATTGCAGTACTGAAAAGTGATAAAATAATTTTAGTGAATTCTTGTGGTGTATTTTTAACATGTCCATATGGAGTTGGTCTTCATCTGGGTTGATTCTCTCAGGTTATTAATAGCCATCTCTAGCTCTGTTGATTGAAGTAATACCATTGTCTTGTTATCTTTGAAAGAATAAAGAAGATTACAAAGATGTATAAAGTTGCATGTTAAATACTATTCTTCTTTACTTAATCTTCGACACTTGCCTGGGGTCTTTTCTGACCCCACATCATATATTATTATTAATATCTACATCCGTATACTTGGAAACATTCCAGTAACCTAGATATGCTATCCTTGGTTATTTTAGTTTTCTTTACAATTAAAATTATTATTTCATAGTTATACAGGGTGGAAGCGATATAACGCTCTCATTGAAAGGAGGGATAGATTACATGAAATAAACAAAAAATCTATTATAACTTTTGAGATTAAGTGTAGGGTTAATTAAATAATTGCATCGAACATTTAAGCACGCTGCCAACATTGCAATGCCCAAGATTCTGCACAAAGACATTGAACTCATCTGATGTGAGATATAAACAAAAGGCTATGTATAGCAAAATCAAGCGACTGCTTTGGCCCAGGTTTTTCTCAACCAAATTTAAAATCTTCTCTTTCCTGTCAACAATTTTTTCAGTTGTTATTGACCCTGTTTATGAAATGTTGGAATTATGCTGCCTGTGTCATGGATCAGCTGGCAGACAGCCATGATTACCATATTGAAAATTCCATGAAAACAGGGATTCAAAATGATCTGAGTCTCAAGATCAATACACTGTGGCAGCATCCAGGCAAGTGCGGCGTATCTGCAAGTCTGTGAAGTGTAGTGAACTGTATCTGGAAGGCTTGGGGTTCGACATACAATGAACTTGAGTGAGCCAGAAGGACTAGCCAAGGCGAACGAACTGTGAACTGTGAACTGACAGTTTTGTTCTGTACACAGTGCTTTGTGAACATTAGTTGAGATTAGGAGTACATTGCTGTTCTTCTCAGTAATACACGTGAATTGTCATTGTCGTTTGGTGGAGTGCAGTAACGACTACTGTGTTGCTGTGTTGAGTGGAATATCCATTGTTGACGGGTGTGTGATTAAAGTTGGAAATAAAAGTCACATTGTTGTATAAAAGTTACAATATTTTGACTCAAATATTTGCTATTTTCAACTAACACTTTCAAAATCACTGAATTTACTATTTACAATATTTAATATCCTGCCAGAAACCAAGTGCAGAATGGCACTGGGACAAGACGACCTTGACTACCAACTCACATGGAGCGAGAACAGCTGATCAGGGTTGCCGCATCTAGTTTTGCTAGTCAGGAAACAAAATTTGCAATAATTTTTATTTAATTTACAGGAAAACCGTCTGTTCTATCAAAATACAATAAAGGAGAAAAACATTTTTCATTACATTCTATATTAGCATTGAGAGAAATCAAAGATCCTATGCACAGTAATTATCCAAAACGATGACAAAGTTTAGGAAAAAACATTTTTTATTTCGAAAACTATAAACTTCCCACGGATATGGTATTAGATTTTCTCGTTATACTCAATATGAACAATTCGCTCTGCAAAGTTGAAGGGTTATTTCACTTCCACTCTGTATATTGATTATTTTTTTTGTTTATTGCTTGGGTTCAAGGACGGCCTCAGCTATATAACACGTTTTTATTTTCTAGTTAGAATTATTTTGCAGTGATAGTATTTTGTTGTAAATAAAGTGAACATCGAGGGCTTAATGTGAAACTAACATAACTACAATCAATGTTTTATTCACAACAAAATTCTTAACAGGCAATACGCTTATTTCAAATTAACTATACCATCATGTTTCGTAATTACGAATTGTATTACATACAAGATTGTTCAGAACTGAGTTACGATTTTTCGTGACCAAGTAGAGGTAGGAATTATCAATTGCTGTAAAAACCTAAAAAAATATACATTTTTATTATTACGTTAGTTTCACACTAAACCCTCGACATGCACTTTGAAACGTGAACAAATGAAACAAATACAGTATAAACTGCCATGTAGACAATGGGTAAAATGTTGTAGGTTCAAGAGTAATTATTTATATTTGTAAAATTAGCTTATTTTTCTCTCTACTCCGGCATATGATGAGACTAAATAAATACTCAATGGTTGAGCTGTTTGGACTTTTGCTCTCCCCCTTCATTCAGATCAACACTAAATAAATAAATAAATAAATTAATTAATTCATTGCCCAAACATAATAATTAACACTCGATACAATAAAAATTTCCTTTTTGTGTTTTATTTCAAGAAAAGTGAATGTGTTGTCTGATAATTGAAAAAAAATAAAAACACATTTACGAAATAAATAGTCTGCCATTAAACTAATTAATTCATCAATTATTTAAACATAGTGAGTAAATCTAGGTGCAATAAAAACACTCAGTTTGCTTGTACTGTATATAAAAATGCATTAAACCGTAAACTATCCTAATTATTAACAAGAAATTTTTTGGGGTCGAAAACGACCCCAGATAAGTAACATGTAAATCTAGAGCAGCTAAGTTGCGAGGGTTAATATTTTATGTCCTGAGTTTTCTGCGATGCTTTATTGAATAATTCAGCAATTTTCTGCTGAGTTATTAATTTATTACTTCCAAGATCAGAAACAATAATGAACGAATTAAATTTGAAACTACATAAAAATATAACTAAGTGCATATTTAAATCTAACTCATGGTTTATTTTGCAATAGAATTTATAAGTTTGAAGTTAAGAAATACGCACTTACCCTATATCCAATCAATTTTCCTCGGATATTCTCTCGAGTCTGTTGTATTGGCAGCCAGGTTACATTCAATGCAGTGGAGTTATAAGAGCGTGCAGCCACTTGTACTGGAGTAACTTGAGGCATATCTTCAGCACTAAATATTTTTACAACTTCTGATTCAGGTCCAGGACCTACATCATTGATAGCCTGAAATTTACACACAATCATAAAATACAAACTAATGAACAATCTATATTGAAAACAGAAGGAGGACGAAGAAGAAGAAGAAGAAGAAGAAGAAGAATAGATCAAGGTCTCTACAGCTACAGATTAACTGGTGAGAACTTGAACTCTCGTAATATGAATTCTGATAGTGTATCACCCTTATGTTTACACATATGGTCCGTTTCAAAGTAACTAACGTTACATATGAAGAGTACAGGGGAAAAACATTCAAAGGGTGATACCATCTAATTCAGTATATTACTGCAAACTTTAGTGTTTTTTTTTTAAATAAAAAATGGTGAAGAATTATCACCACAGATATAGCCATCTTTCCTTACTTTTTCACCAGGAACAGCAATAACTTTAGCAGTACTAGTAATATACTGAACTGTGACTTTGTTTTCTCCCCTGTACTCTTCATATCATTACAGTTTTTAAATGAACAATACTGTTTAGCTTCGAAATATATGCAAGGTGTATAAACTGATATTGCAAGGTATGTGGAATTTAATGTACTGTTAAAAATGTAATTTTGTTTCTTAACAGGAAAAATTCGGACTAATATTTAATTAAAAGTTTTGGGCCAAGTCACCGTAACTAACGTTACATGTCACGAACGATTTAAAAAAGTAACGTTTGTTGTAATTGAATTTTCTGTCATCCTATATAGTTGATGTAAATGACAATTTGTTTTATTTACTACATTACTAGATATGATTATATTAGCATATTTATTTCAATTGAAGATGGTGAGATATCATGACATTTAATATTTACCAGACGCGGGTCCTTAAGGTTGTAGCAATTTTGAGCTACACCAAAAAATATTTACAGATATTTTGGTTTAAAATACAAGTTAAATTATTGTGGTCTAAGTACACGATTGGTATGATCAGCTGTAGTAAGTTTCTCATCCAACTATAATCGTTTGTAGGAGCCTCATCGTTGACTTGCGAAAGTAAACGACCGTACTTCTTATTGAGACTAGCTTGATCTTGGGGCGAGGGGACGAGAGGGGTGTTGTCCAGTGTTGAGTTTCAGTTGTTGATAAATGAACAGGGAGCTAACGAGCTTTGAAAATGGAAACAGATGGCAGTAGCTCGCAGAGCTCACAGAGCTACTGATGAGTGACAATGAATGAGTCAAAGACAGAACATGCACGCCCTGCGACTGCAGTTAGGCGCGAAAACAAGTTTTTTTTAGGGTAGAGGGCGAGCTTGTATTTTATTAGTGTTTTTGCTTTCCGTTTCACTGCAGATACTCGAATCAAGTTGGTTGAGAGCGCATGGTGGCGCGTAAGAAGCTGTTTTAATAAATTGTGTTGTTTGTGTTATTCTACTAAATTAAACAGACCATAGTTAAGATGAATACAATTCAATCTTTAATAGAATATCCATTTTCATCGCGCAGCTTAGAAGAGAAGTGTGAGATTAAGCATCTTGGTAGATCGACTCCGAACCTTGAAATTTTGCAGTGCGTGAAAACCAAAACCAGGTCGTTTAACAGAAAATTCAATTCTGACGCGTACAAAAGTTTCAGTGGTTATGTGGCTGTGAAATAAAGTCTTTGTCCTGTTTTCCTTGTGTTCTGTTCGGAGGAGAGTAGGGAAACACCTTTCAGCCTCTGAAGTCCTCATAGGGATTGTTAGTAAAAATTTCCAGTAATTTTGTACATTCGCCGAAAGTTGAACACAAATTGTCTCTGAAAAATTCCATTAGAGGCACACAGCATGAAATGTTTCTGAACTCGTCAGCGCCATAAATAACTGAAAGTTCAGTGCGAATATTCCTTTCATTTATGAACGGATACGCTCTAATGACACTACGAAGAGACTCTTCTGGGAAAACATTGTGGAAATAAATAGGTGAGTTTTTGCAAATTTTACGACTGCAGCATGATAGGCCTAATATTTTGTAGTAAGAAAGTAAACGAACAAAATTTTGAAGCACCAGCCGCCACTGATATTTACAATAATAGTTTTTGTAATTAATATATAATATATAATGTTTCTTCAAAGTTAGGCTTACATGCCATGAATGATTAGAAACAGCCTCATTATTACAATTTATTTTTGTTGAATTTGTATGTATGTTAACGATGATGTGATGTCTCGAGGTATTTGAGGGCTGTGATGATCCATATCCATTTCCTGTCCAGTGAGTAGCCTCAACACAGCAACAGCAACTAGTGAGGAAGTTCCAGGATTAGACGAGTGTTTTCCAACAGATTTTTCCATTTGGTATTTTCATTTTCTACTAATATTTTAATATTGTAATTGTGGTTGATCTTGCTTTTGATGATTCGTTTGACAGATTTAGACTTTTATTCTGTTTTCGCCAACATATCAGCCCTCTCGTTCCCATTTATGCCACAATGTGCAGGTATCCATTCAAGAATTATGGGTTTATTTAGATTTTGAATTTCTTTAACCATAGAATATATTTCATTTTTTCCATTTTTGGGTGATTTGTTGATACTATTGCCTGGATTGCTGTTCTGGAGTCTGGTAATATGACTATGTTCTTGCAATGGTGTATTCAATTGAATAATTTTTGGAGCTGTATATAAATAGCATCTATCTCCCCATCAAAATTTGTAGTAGGCTTGCCAACTCATTTGTAGAAAGAAAAGAACTGGCAAGTTCCTCCTGCTCCAGCTCCTTCCTCATGGTCTGTGAGTGAACCATCTGCATATACATGAATCCGATCATTGGGTGTATATATTGTATGCAGGGTTTCTACTGTGAGAGCATTGCATGTAGGTACCAAGAATAGTGCTTTCAGCAGTGTTTTCATACAATTTTACAATAAATTCCTTGCTCCACGTATTCCTTTCTCATCCTGAAGGTCTGCAAACATTGTTGCTTGATTGCCATGTATGAAATGTTGTCTCAAGAGTAGAATCACCCAGAATAGGTACAATGAATGTTTGGAGATTAGCTGGCGTCCTAAACAAATTCTTTCTGATTTCGCACTATAGCTTTGTCCTGTAAAACACGTTTCCAGACAGTCCTCTTTAATGTGCCATCAACATCATCATGATATACGATATGATTCATAATAGTTCCATCGAAAGAAGATGTTCTCTGCAGCCTGTAAATGGGGCAGATGTGTCATTACTTTCTGTTTTTGAAATATTGGGACGCACCATTAGTCCATATTTCTAAGTGTGTAATTTCTCTTTCAGCAAATATTCTCTATTTCTTCAAGAGTAAATGGTTAAATGTTACTACTACTACTGTAGTGCTGATATAATGGCAAAATAATTTTCTTGCAGATTTCCTTCTTGAAAATAAGTAACAGCTGTATATACTGTTACAGCTGCATCAGTAGGATGAGACGAATGAAGTACCATGGCTTCCTTTGGGTATGGAATAGCATATTTTTTAAAAATCTGACAGTAAAACTACTGTCCCTGCTTTGATGTCCTTTTTTTTATTGGGTTATTTTATGATGCTGTATCAACATCTAAGGTTATTTAGCATCTGAATGATATGAAGGTGATAATGCCAGTGAAATGTGTCCAGGGTCCAACACCGATAGTTACCCAGCATTTGCTCGTATTGGGTTGAGGAAAAATCCCGGAAAAAAATCTCAACCAGGCAACTTGTCCCGACTGGGAATCGAACCTGGGCCACCTGGTTTCGTGGCCAGACGCACTGACTGTTACTCCACAGATGTGGACCTTTTTGATGTCCTGTTTTTGAAATAGTTCTGAAGATTGCCTAGCTATATTATATGAATGCTGAAATTTTCTGCAACTGAGTGGTCATCATTAATGTTGTTCATCCACCATATAGTAATAGTAGCTGTACCTAATAGTGAATTGTCATGTACAGCAAGGGAAATTCAAACATTAAATTACATCCATTAACATTTTCTTCTTTCAAAATTACCTTAACTCTACATGATATTGTCTCTATTTAATAATGTAGATACCAAGATTATATTTATGATTAATGTTACTCCATCTAAGGCCTGTTTTGTGGCACACAGAAAATTACTGTATACACATGAAACATGAATACTCCGTGCCATCGAATAATCCATGCATCCTAATTTTAGAAGATAAAATTAAAAAGAAAATTGGCTGTAATCTGTTTTTATTTACAAGAAATTATCCTTACATAATGTAATCCAGAACTAAATAAAATATCAATTTGTTTTAACAAACGCATCACGATCTTCACATGCTGTTGTAGAATCATCCGGGCCTCTGCCTACAATAGCAAATTAGAAAACACTATCTTGGATAATTTTGTAGACTAATGGAGGTCATGATGAATGGTTCCAGTCAATCAGAAAGAGACCATCCAATGTCTTGCCTCTCATGCCATCTATGTAGAATGTTTCTGTTCTACCTGTGGTTTGCAAAGGGAAGAGTCCTGTGAGTCATTCAAAAGAATGATTGGAATCACAGACTGAGAAGAATCGTGAACGAATCATTAGAATCAATTTGTAATGTCTGATTGAATTGTTGGAATCGACTTCCGTAAAAGAATTGTGTTGCCCAACTCTGTGCACACAGACTGAGGTGTGAGGCTGACAACACTGTAGTGTAACAGGATCTAGCGGTACCATCCTATTTCAAATAATTCGCGCACCCCAGTTTTTCTTCCGGAAAAAAATATATGCGCAGAGTATTTGTGTATATATCGGTAATATTGAACAAATTAAATTTTTTACAAAATTTGTACCATTTTTTTATGAAATTACACAAATATGAGATTTATTGGAATATTATGAGAACAACTGTGATAAGAATGTCATATGCCAAGTAAACAAATAAATTTATCTGTTAAAAAGACTGAATGGAAACACGAAGACCATAAACACAATGAAATGACCAATTCAAGGCCAGGAAGAGGCAGAATATAGAGCTTGAACCTTCACTGCAGTGATGGTTGTTGATGTTGATGATGATGATTATTATTATTGCTTCAATATTTCAAAGAGTAATAATGATAATTATTTTCATTTTTCACAGTGAACATGTTACATATGCCATAAGAGAAGTTAGCAAGAAACAAAATATTCAAATAAACAATGACGAATGTATGGAAAATGAGGTCTGTAACACTACATTTACTTCAAGGTGGAACATATTCAGAAAATCTTCCTTCCAGACAGAAGGCAGGGCAATTAGTGCTGTAAAACTTATAACCCTGACACTTCTAAGGCAATTATAGGTAAATTTCCACTGCTACACTAAACAATGACCTCTAAAAGATTGTTCTGCCATTCCATTACATGTTGTATAGTATTCATGTTTATTGTAGAATCATTAATTAAAGCCATGCTTCTCCAATTTAATTTCTTATATGGCAAGCAGAGTCACATCATGTATTTACCTGTACTTTGACATCATATTCCGTATAGTAAAATTCATGCTGTATTCGAACTACATGCATCCCAACATTTCCATATTCTTTTAAAAGCAGAGATTGGAATTCTGTATCATGTTCTGAACGACGCCAAAATATCTTGTAATGAATTCCCGGACCATTCTGATCCTCTGACCTCAAAGGCTGAAAATACAAGCAAAAATGAATGATGAACGTAAAGTATGTAAATCACAGATGCGGTTACATAATCAATTTCACTTTTTTATAATATGAAGTAGAAGCCATTCCACAGTGGTTGAAACATGACAAAATGCGTCTATTCCGTGTTGGCACCCACGTAACCTGCGCGAGATGACTTGAACATGCTTCAACCATGGTGGAATGGCTTCTAGATGGAGAGTAATTCTGTGAACAAAGTAACTTCATTGCTTTTTAATCAACACAAAACTACGCAATTTTAAACCTTATTTTTAATCTAAATGTTTTCCTGCACCTTACTTAATACTGCATAAGATTATTTTTCTCATTTATAAGCTCATTTTTTATTATCGTCACATTTAAATATTATTTTGATAAAATTTTTCTAAAACCACCAAATATAAATTGAGCCCAATGAGCATAGCGTTGCACTGAGACGAGATGCATGCTTGTGGCAATGCACCACTCTATCAGGATGTGTGTGCATATGAAAAGGGACCAGTTCCCGGCCCATCATTTTCGAGTAAATGGCTAATTAAGAAAAAGGGGTGAAATTTTTTTCATTTTTTACGGTTTTATGTTTTTTTATGTGTATACTAACTACAGTATAAGTTTCAAAGTCATAGGTAAGTTGGAACACTGGAAATTTGTATAATTTAGTCGAAGGCGAAAAGGGACCAGTTCCTGCTGTGTAATGTTTCCTCATCACTATAACACAATCTACATGTAGGTATATATAAGCTATTTTATGATCAGCAGACTAAGTCATCATCGTATCTACTTCTTGTGTGTAGGTTTTTTTAATCCCTAGTCAAGAAATAAGACGGAGTTTTGCGAAATGCGAACATTCAGGGGTGGAAAAGGGGAGTTAGAAATGTCAAAGTTCACTGTTATATCTTTTGAATCAACAGACATGCAGCCTTGAAATTTAACAAAAGCTTTTTTATAGCATTCGTTTTAGACTTTTTGAGGATTTTTCAAATTTCATTCCCTAAGAGAGTGAAGAGGAGAGGAAAGGGGGGAGGGGTTGAAAGTTTTCAAAATTTTTTTAAATTTTCGACATGGAACTTTAAAATTAAAAATGAACATAATTTAGATTAAACATTATGGATAATTTTTTTTAAATATCATCCTAATGGGGAGGAGGCATAACGAGAAATATTTATTTATTTATGCGAATGACAGGTACACAGATAACTTATCTTTTACCTAAACACAACCTCAAGATTAAAACAATAACGAGAAATATCATACGATGAAGGATGGATATGAGAAATATCATGTTGTCCGATCTCAATGAAATTTTATATCTGGGGTTTTCCAGTGACAGAATATGAATATGGCATTATTTTGTGCGAATTTATTCCCTAAGAGGGTGAAAGGGGGCAGAAAGTGTATGCCTAATAGTCCAACGTGCAAAGTTTCCAGTGCCGGTACTGTGCTACTGCATGCCGACAATTGTGTTGGGCAAAATAATAAAACAACTTATTAATGAGATATCTGATGTGTGATGAGAATCTGTGTTGCCAACTGGACACACAAAGTTACGAGCAGCTACATTTTGGATGTTTCAAAAGGACATTCCAAAATAACTCTCGTGATACCATAAATGCTGTTCTGAAAGTAGTACAAAGGAGTTGCCCATCTGCTGAATCTATAATTCCAATCGCCGTAGGAACAGAGTCAGGAAAGGTATCCATTCCGACCTTTGACTGGCAATTAAAATTTGAGACAATAAAAATTAAGAATATCCCAAATATAACTCAAATTCACCAGTTTGAAATAAGGGAAGAAGCTCCTGGACAAGTGCTTACTAGAAGTTCTCTGCATTCAATATTCTTCATGGTGATGTGCCTCAAGTTTTACAGACATGTCGGAGGTCTTACCCATGAGAGACAGACAAGATATAAGAAGGATATACTGTGCCCAAGGCCTCCATTTCTACATTCAGAAGAAGACGGCAGATCAGCAACTCTGCCTCCTTCTACATCTGCTGAATATTCAACTTCTACTAATAAAAAACGGAAGTCTCCTACTCCGGGAAAAAGAAAGAATGTGGTTATTGAAGGGTGTGGTCATTTGTCCAGAATGCAGAGGTGAACAGCAGTAATCGAACAGATCAGTGTAAATGTGTGAATTAATATAAAATAAAGAGAGACAAATTGAGACTGAAAATCTGAACGTTCTTGTGGATAAACAGATTCCAGAAAAACACTACACCACATTTTCACTTATTTTGGAAATTAAGGTCTAAATAAAACATGTCAATGAAACAGAAAATAGCATAATCGGTGTAAGTGATGTATATAACCAGAGTTATGAATGTTCAAATATAATAAATTTAGAAACCTCTAAACTAAAAAATAGGGTTTTCTTTTATAAGAATGTGGCTTCAGTTTTACAGGTCTTATCTTTCTTAAATCGATTAATTCTTTACATGCACATGTTAAATTAATATCGCAGAGTTAAAAAATAACAATAACTCAATACCCGACAACCGGTCCCTGAATGGAAGTGTGAGTACAGTGTGTTATAATACGATCAACAGCAAATGACAACAGTCGTGTTTTTGTCTGAACTCTCTAGACACAGCAATATAGCTCCGGGTAAAACATAATACTAAGTTTATTTCGAATATGATGGCAAGCAAGGTGGGGGTTGAGTTATGTGTGTATGTGAAGTGTATTCAGAAAGACTGTAGAATGCACAACATTTCGAAATAAAATCACTACCGCCTGCAATTCCATTTTGGTTAACACTTTGCAATTTGTCAGGTGCAATATAAGAGGGTTGTTCAATAAGTACTGCAACACATTTTTTTTCTCGCAGCAGATTTATTTTATTCTAGTTTGTTCCTTAACTCTGGCTACATAAATCCATTTTCAACATAGTCCCACCTAGATATGCCTTCACGTTATCTCACTACTGGTTTGTCTCTCAGCCATCTTCTTACTTCATCAATAATTTCCTGATCATTGCCGTATCTCTTCCCACGGTTTGCATCTTTCAGATGTGTGAAGAGATGAAAGTCAGAAGGTGCGAGATCCGGGCTGCAGGGTGGATGAGGAAGAACAGTCCAGGGAAGTTTTGTGATCTCCTCTCGGTGTACAGACTTGTGTGTGGCCTGGCATTGTCGTGGAGAAGAATTTGTTCATGTCTTTGAGGTGCGAGATTGGGGCTCTAAGGTGGATGAGGAAGAACAGTCACAGTGAAGTTTTGTGATCTCTTCTCAAATGTGCACGTTGCAACAATGCAGGAGTCACAGCTGTGTGCAGCCAGCCAGAGTGCGGGAGATCTGGCAGCTTTCTTTTTCCTTCTTCTGATGTTGACAGACGCTTTGTCCAACGACTCACAGTGCTTTTATCCACTGTCAGGTCTCCATAGACATCGCATAAGTGTTTGTGAATATTTGTGACTGTCTCCTCTCCCATCAAAATAAACTCAGTAACAGGTCTTGTTTGAAACGCACCTCACTCACAGACGCTAACTGTAGTGTTGCCATACAGCAAAGAGTGGAGAAGTGCGGGAAGGTCTGAAAATACTACATACAAAATTTCACGTTTTCCCCTCAATTAGCCGAGGAAATCAATGTGTTGCATTACTTATTGAACACTCTTCCTATGTAGGAACCATAAATGGATTTGAAAACGTGGTCAGCTGTTTGAGCATGTTACTATAAAATTGTTGTGTTTCAACACTAACATCTTAAATACTTATAAATAAACATAATATGTTATTAAAATGTTTCAGTACAACCTAACCAATTACAGGTGTTTCTTGTATTAGTTTTACAAAACCAAGAGGTATCTAATATCAACTGCTGCAAACATTCCTTCATTATTCAGTAAAACGCAAGAGTTGTCATTTTCATCAAGAAAGAGCTTGGATGACACACCCTACACATATGTTAAGTTCCATATCTAAACATTAGTTGAAATCTTGCAGCAACAGATTGCATAAAACTCAAAACCTTGTTTAGTATACACAGCACAGCAGCTGAGCAGGTATGTTGTTCTGCAGTTATGTATATGACTTTCATATTCTACATCTTACCTCCCAGGTAATAGTCAAATCACCAATCTTACCACCTCCACCACCAATCCTGGCTGGTGCTCTGTAAGGTCTGTCTGGAGGTGTATTATACTGAGGAGATGGTGCAGAAGGAACTCCATATCCCAGGTCATTACCAGCAGTAACTCTGAACTCGTAGATAGACCACGGAGATAAACTGCTCTCTATTACAGCTTCTTTCCTGCCAGTGTAGCGATCTATTTCCCTTGCTTCAGTATCTAAAACAAGATATGCATAAATAATCATTTCACATTAAGGGTAACAACTTGATAAAATAAAAACAAAGGTTTTATCACTTACTTTACATGTATGACCATACTGAATATCCACCACAGAATTAAATGTTTTAGGGAATTTTATGCTCGAAGTAATTCTTGAAGAAGAGAAACAATAATGCAGAACAAACTGCAAATTGTAATTGAATCAGTCATTTTAGAAAGGGCTTTAGTCCGAAATCGCAACAGCAATAAGATCTCCATAAAAATGGCCTTATTCCAGGACTGAGGCCTTTTCAAACGTGTTGTAAAAATTGTGCAGCTTCTGTACATCTTAATGGATCCGTGGAATAATGTCATTTCTTAACAGAAAGTATGATGAATACAACAGCGTTTTTAACTGACTTTAACAAAATATGGACTAGAGCCCTTTTTTAAAATGACCGACTCAATTATAATTACAGAAAAAACTTTAAACTTAGTTTGGTAAATGCTATTTGGAAAAATATCGGTAAAAATATATTTTCTGAAGAAAGCAAACATGTAAAGTATGTACAACTGGAGAAGTACTCACTGTAAGAAATATTGACCCATGTGTTATTCCAATTTGTACGACCAGAAATCAAGTAGCTCTTGATAACATGACCATTGGAAGCACCATCAGTCCATCGAATTGTAGCTGAAGTCTTCTTGACATCAACAACTTGAACACCACCTAACACAAATATATGTCCTCATTATCCTCACAAATTTGACTCAAGTCTAATTAATTAATTAGGAGGCTGTCCATGCAGAGTACTGGTGGACACCGGGGCGTCGCTCACTATCGCCAGACCAGAAGTCGTGTGTTGCCTGCCTGAGAGGATGCCGCTGCGTACTGCTTTAGGCGAGAGTTTGCCCATCCAGAAAGAGGTTTTCCTGGATCTGACCTTGGGAAAGAGGAGATGGAGATTTGGATGTTCGTCGCCAACATCACTGAAGACATCATCCTGGGATTCGACACCATGCGGTTCTTCGATGTGGTGATGGACGTCCGGCGTCGTATAATCCATTTTGGTCTCAGGATAAAGTGTTCCTGATGGAGGCCAAAGGCCAACCCATGGCCAGCAGACTCACCTTGAAGAATCAAGTGATAATCCTGGCAGGCTGTGAGATGATGGTGATGGCACAACTGGATGGACAGCCTAAAAGGAACCTGCTCCTCGATTCGTGAAACATTTCTATAGATGGGATCTATGTGGCCAGATCTCTACTCCCAAACCAGGCGGTGGTACCAGTGAGGGTCCTGAATATCACCAATCGGGACAAGGAAGTGCCTGGTGGAACTGCACTAGGTAGCGTCGACGTCTCTGGTGATAACGAGGAGCGTCAGCGACCACGTCAAGAACTAGAACCATCACTGAAAGAGCTGGATCGAGAATTGGCGGAGAACATAAGCAGAGGGGAAAGAAGACAAGTCCATGATCTATTGGCAGAGTTTCAGGACGTGTTCAGTCTGTCCGAAGATGACTACGGGAGAACAGAGAAAGTTCAGCACCGCATCGACAGCAGAAACGCTCGCTCAATCAGACAACCTCCTCGACGTGTCCCTCTAGCCAAACAGAAGGAGATTGACAACGAACTGGAGGGCATGAACGCAAGAAGTGTCATCGAAGAATGGGGAGCTGCATTTCTGCGTGGACTACAGGAGACTGAATGACGTCACCAAGAAGGACTGCTTTCTCCTTCCTCGAATTGACATGTTAGACACCCTAGCAGGAGCAGAGTAGTTCTCAAGTCAGGGTATTGGCAGGTGGCATTCTCTACAGGCCAGGGACTATGGCAGTTCACCGTCATGCTGTTCGGCCTCTGCAATGTCCCGGCTACATTCCAGAGACTGATGGAATCCATAATGAGAGGCCTGACATACACCTGTCTGCTGTACCTTGATGACGCCATCGTGATCAGCAAGACCTTCGGCGAACAACTGTCGAATCTGAAGAAAGTATTCGAGAGGCTGCGACAAGCCAGGCTGAAGCTGAACCTGAAGAAATGTCATCTGTTCCAGAAGAAGGTCCGCTGTCTTGGGCACGTAGTAGGGACCAATGAAGTGGCCACGGACCCAGAGAAGTTGCAAACCATCAGAGGAGAGAAGCAGGAGTTGCGCCGCTTCCTCGGCCTCTGCATTTATTACAGAAGGTTCATAGCTGGGTACGCCAACATTGCCAAGCCTTTAACCCAGCTGACCGAGGAGAAACAATTCCAATGGATGGATGAGGCGGAGTCATCCTTCCAAACACTGAAAAAGGCGCTCTGCACTGTTCCTGTACTCGGATACCCCATACCTGGAAGGAAGTTCTTGCTCAACACGGATGCTAGCAATGTAGGCATCGGCGGACTACTCTCTCAGGAATAGGATGGACGGGAAATGGTGATTGCTTACTTCAGCCGAACACTCTCCAAGGCTGAAAGAAACTACTGCGTGACACGTAGGAACTTCTTGCCATTGTGGAAGCCCTGAAGCATTTCCACAAATATTTGTACGGCCAGGAATTCCATCTGAGGACAGACCATTGTGCACTCACCTGGCTATTGGACTTCAATAACCTGGAGGGGCAGACTGCCATTGGGTTCAACACCTGCAGGAATACAACTTCACCACCAAGCACTGCCAAGGAAAGAGGCATTTCAACACTGATGTCCTATCATGGCGACTATGCCTGGATGGCTGCAGACACTGCCTGAAAGTAGAAGAGCAAGCCGGTGCTCACGCAGTCCGAGCAATCATAGCACAGCAGAGCCCAGGATGGAATGACGCCACCATAAGGAGGGAGCAGTTGGAGGACCCAAACATTGGACAGATACTGTGTGATGTGGAGTCCGATCAGAGACCAGTGTGGGCCGATATCACCAACTGTAGCACCACTTACAAGAGTTACTGGGCCCAGTGGAAATTCTTGATGGTCAAGGACGGGATCCTGAAGAGAATTTGGGAGTCTGCCGAAAGTAGGACCCGAATAGAACAGCTTGTCCTACCCAGAAGCAAGATGAAGGAAGTACTGGAGGAGACTCATGATGGTGTGACTGGAGGCCACCTGGGCGCCAACAAGACGCTGGAAGTTAAGGCCGAGATTCTACTGGCTACATCAGAGAACTGACACAGAACAGTGGTGCCGAGAATGTGACATATGTGCAGCCAGTCGCGAACCAAGGACAAGCAGCAGGGGAGCCATGCAGCAGTACAACGTGGGAGCTCCTTTTGAGAGAATCGCTATCGACGTTGCTGGACCATTCCCAGCCATGGATCGAGGGAATCGCTACCTGTTAGTAGCAATGGATTATTTCACAAGAGGTGTACGCGATCCCAAACCAAGAGGTTTCAACGGTGGCAGACACACTGCTTGACAACTTTATATGCTGATTCAGTGTACCCCGGGAACTCCATAGTGATCAGGGGCCCAACTTTGAATCCAACCTGATGAGAGTTGTTCGAGTGTCTGGGGGTGCCTAAAACCTGGACCAATCCCCTTCACCCACAATCCGATGGCATGGCGGAATGCTACATCAAAACCGTGGAAGGTTGTGTCCACCCATCAGCGAGACTGGGGTGTCAGAGTCCTACTAAGCTTCGGTCCACAATACAACAGAGATGACACCGCCCAACATGGTCTTCAGAAGGGAGCTGCGCCTGCCCTGTGATCTGCTGTTTGTTACGCAACTATGTGGCAGAACTGACCAAGAAGTTGAGTGGAATCCATCAACTGGCTAGAGAGCATCTCAAGATGGCCAGTGACAGGATGAAAGTGCGCTACGACAGATTAGCCAACTCTGTGAGATTCCAGGAGGGCGACCTAGTGTGGCTGTATCGACCAACCAGAACCAAAGGGAAATCGCTGAAGCTGCAATGTGCCTGGGATGGACCTTACCATGTGGTAACCTGGATCAGCGACAGCACCTGGACCAACTAGCGGCTTACCAAGAGATCGTGCGGGACGTACAGTCCTAAGGAGGGAGCAATGTGAAGAACAGTGCCTTCTGGATTGTTTTGGATGTTGTCAAGAAGTGTGCGCGTGCATCTAGATAGAAAGAGGCGCGGGAAACAAGAACTCGAGACGTCACGAGAACGTTCTCAGGAGGGGGAGGAGCGGACGAGCTTCAGTAGAAGCAGTAGCGCAGTACAGAGTCGTCGAGAGGTGAGCAGTGTACACCAGGTGAGGACGATGCAGTTCGGGAGACCAGGGTTCGACGTACAGTGAATTTAAACCGTGAGCTGGAAGAACTAGCAAACTTTGAACTGAGAACTGACAAATTCGTTCTGCACATAGTGCATTGTGGACATTAACTCGCAATTGTTGTTGTACTTAATTGTATATGTCGTGAATTGTCATTATTGCTGTGTTGTGTGTAATAATCATTATTGCCGGATGTGTTGTCAATAAAAGTCACAATATTTAAATATACAGTTATGGTTTAGATTCTCTAGATTATTGATGTTCTATTGAATACTGCATAAAATTATTTATATTATAGAAGGTTAATAATTTCAGCCACATAATGTGTGTCTGTGACAAGTTATGCAATATAATATTTGAAGAGTGCAGAGCAGAATTGGTTTAAGTCCAAAAAAAGTGATACTGAGAAAATAGGATGTTAGTGAAAATGAGAAAGGTAAGATGCACAGACAATTTCTTGGCATAGTCACATATACAAGGTGTATCAAAATATGTGGGAAAGCTCTGGGGAATTGATAGAGGACCTGCAAACAAGCAAAGAAGTTCACATAAACATATGGTTAATTTTGCACAGTTATTTTAGTTACAGACATTGTTTGCAGTGTACATAATATCTGTGATGAAAAACAAGCCACATGTAATTTTCTTCTGTATTCAAGTCGTCGTTGATTTGTTTGTATTCAAAGCCACCTGATGACAGTTGCCATAACAAAATAAACACAAGGCATATGCTAGAACTTCTATTGATAATTGTGAAAATTTGTTATTTTGAAAATTGAAAAAAATACATAAATATACATTATTAAAGTATTATCATAAAATTCGTCTAAAATAAAAAGAACAACAACATGTATATCCTACCAGAAGTTTGGCACATGCTTTACACAACCACTGGAATAAATCATAGAAAGAGTTACAGGCCAAGCTTATACAACTATACTTTGAAATAAATCCTAATCTAGGTTATTTTGAGTTCAATAAATTTAAGAAAAAAATTAAACAAATCATTTAGTATTTATGTCCCTTTTTCGTTTCTTTTCTTTTCTTTTTTTTTTTTCATTTCAATACACTATTTATTCATTCCAACTTATATTCTGTTCTTGACTCGATTCTCTATTTTTATCTTAGCAATTATTCCTGTTTTATAATAATTGTATTTGTTTTGTAATTTTATTCAAACTTTGTTATGTTTCATTTAGTACAAAACAGTTATTTATAGCAATCACCCCCGAACATGAGCTTGCTCAAATGGGTGTGTGTTACATCAGTAATATGTATTTATTTTGTATTGTATGTAGCAATAAATACTAAATACTAAAACATATCAACTTTGCCACCTTATAAACTTGATATCTGCACTTATCAAACTCAGCCACATATCAAGAAGTGACTAGACTTAATATTACTGTCATTATTCACCATAAACATATCATGCTTTGCCAGCATATAGATCTCAATCAACCCTGCTAACTGCACTAAAAAATAAAAAATGACCAAAAGGTGACATATCATGGCTTGCCATCCTACTCTATACTTATCAACACAGTTCAGCACATTCTAGACATACTTTGACAGATTCATCATCCGAGCAGACATTGATCCCATATGTTCCTGCTGTGAAGACTTTTGTTGTTTGACTCCCCATATTCGAAATTAAGAGAAATTAACTAAAAACATATCTTTTAGACTGTAATGCAAGTACAGCACTCCACTATGTAAAGTGTTCCAAAAATCCTACTGCTACAGAGAATTTACAAAATTGTAGTACTATATCTTTAGAAGATTGTACAACAATCACTCATTAGTATTTGTGTACATGTACGCTTGCTCAGTGTGATGTAGTTCCTGTCCCGCACCGTGGCGTCGTGGTCTAAAGCATCCTGCCTAGGACCCGAGTTATGGAATGCGCACTGGTTCGAGTCCTTGTGAGGGAAGAAATTTTCTCATGAAATTTCGGCCAGTGTATGGGACCAGTGCCCACCCAGCATCGTGATGCACTTGGGGAGCTACGATAGGTAGCAAAAATCCGGTTTAGCAAACCAGCTATAATGGTTGGGGGGGATCATCGTGCTAACCACATGATACCTCCATTCTGGTTGGATGATCGTCCACCTCTGCTTCGGCATGTGGTCTTGGCCTTCAGGGCTGTAGCGCCATGGAATTTTTGGATGGCTGTAGTTCCTGCACATCGACTCCTGGCAAGCTGCACCCAACTCCACATTGTGCACGCATGTGGCTGTTTTGATATGACTCATGCGATAAGAGGTGGTAACTGATGGTTTATTATTGCAAGAAAGTATTTATTACTTTGATATCTTAGCAGATCAAACAGTCCTTGGCTTTAGTCAGTGTACATATGTTCGTTTTTCGTAACGCGTACATGTATTCTTGTTGTGATTAGTGACTTTCATCTAACTACTGAAAGCATTTTCGTTTGTTGCAAGTTCTTGAAGTAATTTGCAGGAAGAGTTGGAAGAGAGTATAGTGAACAATTTACCCGAGTGAGAATTCTAACGTGTTCCAGGATTCATGAATTAGTGAATAAATTCAAAATGAAGGTTCAGTACTGAATAATAATGACGAAAAAATCTTACACTCTAAGTGTGAATGAAATTAAAAGAATGTAAGTAAAATCTCATTACAAACTAGTGGCTACTGCAATTGAGTAGTGCGGAGATGCAAGACTGTGTTTGTGCGGTGAAGTCGTTCATTGACACATGGTGTGGACAGCCATCCAGACAAGTTCACAATGATCACTATATCACTGATCACAGGAATTGCACATTTGCAGTGAACTTTGCACTTGGATTGCATTCTCTAGCCTAAAAGGCGCAAGTAGTGCCACCTAATTGGAGTGTGTTCAATTCCAGAGAAGAGGACGAGAGGTCCAGGAATTGTTGACAACTTCTGATGTTTGACGAGGCACACTTCAGTTAACAGTTAAACAGAACCCATGGTGGCTGCATCAGCAAGTGATGCACATAATATCACTCCGTGCCAAGTGCTTTGTGACTATGATGCAAAACTTTGTCGTCAAGGTGGTACATCTCAGACACATCCACACACACAACTCAGAACTGCACGCACTGTTTCCAGGCCATCCCATCTCCCAATTTGGTAATGTGGCTTGGCCAGCACATTTGCTGAATCTGACAGCTTCCATTTCTATCTCTGGGGATACTTGAAGTCTCGAGACTTCAAAACCCACTCAGTAACAATTCAGGAACCAAAAGTCAACATCCGGAATGAAATCACTATTCTTGTCACTATGCTGCAGTGCCACTTCGTGTATCAACTACACAACAGCACCAAGACTGCTTGACACTCACAGTAATCTGTTGTAATAAATTGTTTGTTACCAATTATACTTGGGCATTCTTTCTGATTCAATCAATATATCATTTCTGAAAACCGATTTTCATAAATACGACATCAACAATGATTAGAATATCAGAACAGCTATTTTTTGCGAAATTGTGTGAAACTAATTAACTGTACAATTTATAAATTTGAACAGATACTTTACTTTCTGGAACCAATAAAAATTAAAATGTTGTGAGATGCATAAACGATGTTATGGGAATGGATGTGTCATCCTCATTGAACCAGTTTCTTTACAAGACTGGTATACCAGTACAGGTAATAATGTGAATAGAAAATTATCTTCTTTAACAAAATACATTACCAAAATTATATATTATGATGACAAAAATACATGACATCTAAAAGTCAAATTAAACTCACCAGGTGGACCAGGAGGACCAAACACTGATACTGATGTTTTACTGGAAATTCTACCGACTGCACTTTTTATTATGCATTCATAATCCCCAGCATCTGTAAACGTTGTATTCCTGATGTCTAACACACCACCATCTATAGTCTGAAAAAGGAAATAAGTAAAATTTTACTGAATTTGTGAAACAATATCTAACTGTGCAAGTGTAATGAATGACTGAGTAACATTTCCAACATTCCAATACCCAATACAAATTTTATACTTTAATCAATTTCATCCTTTTAGTTTAAACTTTTCAATACACTCGTGTGCAGGTGATTCTGTATTAATGACTCTCACCTTAGAGGTAAGAGAGTGTAGCCAAGTGGACCAATAATGGAGAAGGGGAAGGGGGACAATACCATACTCTGCCCCTTAGATACTTCCTGCAATACAGCTACATGACACCTCAGTGGTCGCATTACTCTGCTGACAGCAGCCAGACAATATTAAAGTTGAATCAGTACTACGACAGAAGACACTACTGCAAGGAAAATGCTAGAAAAACCATTTTCATTTCGTCCATTTCACAAGAAATTAGACATGGTGAGGAAAGGTCAACCTGTTCCACCATTACTCAGTATAGAAACTCATCAGTTATCACCAAAGCAAAAACGAGCAATATACTATGCATTTCCGTATTTCCCAATATGATGATGAGTTGCAATGGCTGACAAATTGTGAAAATTCAAGCACATTGTTTTGCTGGCCACGTCAGTTGTTTTACAACAAGAGCCAAGTTTGGAATAAACAAGGTTATGCAGATTTAAATCATTTATCAAGAGCTCAGCAAAAGTATTCCAAGTCGAAAACATGAAGTAACATAAGCAAAATTATTTGACTATATTATATTAAAACGAGTTGTAAAAAATAAAAGAAAGGACAAAACAAAAAATTCACTATGGAGATTCGAAGCATGCTGTGGAGATAGCCCAAATCAGCGCCTTGTACTTTGGAGTTAACTAAAGCAGCTCACGGAGGTTTGCGTTAGTGAACTGCAGCTGGGACTGCTCAAGAGGCCAGCTTCATTCTGACCAAGTGCACATACTCAGAGCAGAAAACTTCATTTTTCGGGAATATGAAATATTTTATATCACTCCCTTTCGTTTTTCTATAGTCATTTTGGCAACTGTAAACGCAATAATGTGGCATATTGACATACTATGTATCCAACTGATTTGAATTCAATGCAATGTTAAGGTCTCACTTAATAATGAATCCACTGATAAGATTATAAGAAATGCAAAACAAACGCCTGCCGCTCAAGTTGCAATCCAGATGACATAATAGCAAGTAGAAAGAGATGGAGAAACAAGTGCACGGTTCCACCTGTAAGTATTGTGCGGCTCACTGGTAGAGTAACAGAGTAGATGAAGCAGTTCTCAACATATTAGAGGAAGAGTTGAAATATTTAGCAAGTTTTGTTTGTCATCCTTTTAGCTCTAAATATAAAAATCTCGATTTACCAACAAGTGAAATTCCTGGAGAATCTGGTAAAGAAACCTGAATTCAACATATTTCGAAAGAAAGTTTAATGGTTCAAAGTTCCCAGTTTTTTTATGTATTCAAGAAGGCAGGAATTCCACGGGAATTATTTCAGGAAAGATAACTTGAGAGTTAAAAAATTAAGTAATATCATTAAAATGTGTAATAATGATATCTTATTTTATTAAGTTCTCACTTACACTAGAGTAAAAGACATAAATAATAAGGTGATGGGCACTCTACAGAACAAAAAAAAAAAAAAAAAAAAAAAAAAAAAAAAAAAAAAAAAAAAAACTTGCAAAGAAAGTAAGAAAGTTCTGTTAATAATGGACTTGTTGCTACCTGAAACAGAATATTTTAATTTTTTGTCTATTTGTCACTTACAGTATATGAATCACAATATTGAGAAACCCCACATGTCCATTTTTTTTTTTTTTTTGAAACTGAGTTATACATGATTTCGTATTCTAAATATGTAGAATCATGATATGAAGAGAAACTCCACATATTTCCATCAACATTCATTTTAGCTAAAGTGTTAAGAAGAAAATAATTCGAGCACAAATTTAGGACCTGAGATGTTTCTTGTATTTCCTGAAAAGTTGAGTTTTCTAGACATGTGGGGTTTCCCAATATTCCGATTCATATAATATATAATTACATTAGGGTATGAAAAAAAAAAGTCATGCCTCCAAAGTGAAAAATAGCTTATTCATACGGAAATACATGCACTGATTCCGAAAATGCCTGTCTGGCTTAGTTCAAAAAAATGAAATAAAAATAAAACTGCAATTTTTGTCAATATAAATGTCAATTGAAATTTTGGTATTTTTAAGGACAGTCAAAGGTACTTGTTAGACAAAATATAAATAAAATGCATTTATATAAATAGCTTAAAATATTAGCTATCAAAATTATTTATAACTTATACCTGCAGAGGTTTTAAAAATGCTTGCTACTTGGTGGCTTCCTCTTGTTAGAAATGCTGTCCCTCTGCAGAAACCAGCACATTGCAGGATCTCAACGACCTTGATAACTTTTTCCATTGTGACTATGTCCCGATGAAAATGCTCTTTCAGTTTATCACTAACACCCAAATATTGTAGTAATGTGTCCACTAAAGATTCATATTGTTCGTTCTTCCTAAAGCCAAGAAACCCTTCCACCACTGCCTTAAAAGCCTGCCAAGTTGCCAGTACCTCATTTGTTAGCTTACTTTCAAAAACTTCTTTAAATGCTTCCTTATCTGTCAAACATTACGAAGTGTAAGAATTATATTTTAAACTGCATATAAAGATGTTTTTAATATTCATTCTACAAATCATAAGTAGAAAATCCTTAGTATTTACTGTAATTTATATTAATTTTACCGTAGTCAGGAATCGAATATAAATAAAAACTGAGCTATGGGTAGTTTTTGCCCAAAGTTGGGAAAATGTGTAACTGAAATTCAAATGAACTGTAATACTGTAAAATGTTCAGGTAACTTATTTTACCAAGAGTGTGTGGAAAAATGATCGTCATTAAAATGATTTCATATTTATGATTATTTCCCTCATATTATTTTAATACCTTTTCCTGTTCATGAAGTAAACACACACTTATATAAGTCATGGGCATGTTTCTGCTTCTGTCTTGATACATTAGGCTTCCAAAAAAATATTGGTAAAGCTATGGTTAAAGATTATATATTACGAGAGAACATTGTAAGAATAATATGAGAACTTATATGCAGAGTCTATAAAATAACATATTTTTGTTACGTATTATGCTTTTGAAAATGTTTTATCAATGTATGAGCGATGTTGTCTTACATACTTATGTAAAAAAAGGAAATCCATGGTGCTACAGCCCATGAAGGGCCAAGACCGACCAGCCAGCTGCTGGCCTCACGTCCACATGCCGAAGCAGAGGTGGACGATCATCCAACAACATACTTATGTACATTTATATTGTTTATTAGTCTGAATTTAGACATTGTGGTCATCGAAAGAGGAAAAAATAAGAGTTACATATTAGAGTCCACAATATGTTTTGAAAAGTCTCCAGATCAAATTATACAAGTTGATAAAGAAAAGCAGGAAAACTATGAACCATGTCGTGATGTAGTGACAACAGGCACATTTTGGGTCTCCTCTCTGGTGCTCGGGGTGCACAGTGAATGTGTTTAAAAGATTTGAACTCAAACTTCGTATACTGCAAGACATTGGTCGCCCATTATATGTGATTCTTTGTTTATTCTGCATAATCATTATTTATATAATCAGATTTAAACGAAAAATAAATTGTATGTTTACACGAGGATACAAGTATATTGCTTATAGAATAACTCTTCTCGGGTTCTCAGCCAGGTGAGTTGGAGATTAGCCTCAAGTCATACATAGTTATTGCTTATTTAATCTTATATTTGTAAATGTTAATTATTCTTACCGTATTTTGACTATTACCCTTTATAATAGATTAAGTAGTAGGCTGTAACATTTTGGTAACCCTTTAAGGGCAGCTACCCTCATATTGGATTTTCTCTCTAGATTACCGGTATATGACATAATTAAGGATCAAGGATAAAATACATATTTCAATAAAATAATAAAGTAATTGAAGAGGTAACTGATTTTATATATGTAGGAAGTCATATTTCATAGTTTATTTATCAGAAGATGTAGAGAAAAAATTTAATAAAATATAATAAATTAAACGGAATTTCGAAAATAAATTTTGGGAAACAAATGAGAAAAGAAATTCACAATATAATTTTGAAACTGGCTCTTCCGTATAGAAGCGAGTGCTAGACCCTTTGCCAGCATGATAAAACAAGAATAAACAGTTCGAAAAGGAGATTCCTGAGATCCTTAAGTGGAGTAACATTAAGGGATAAAATTCGTAACAAAGATCTTAGGAATAAATGAAAGGTTGACGAGCTAATAAGTGAAATAATGGAACCAACATGTTTTAAGAATGCCAAAAAATCAGTTACTATTAAAAGTCCTATGTTATCAATCATGGGGAAGGAGAGATCTGGGGAGATCCTACAGTAGATGGCCTGATCAATTCATGTAGTTGCAGAATGGGCAAAATATTGCCCACACTTGCAGAGGACACAAGAAGAAGACAAAATACATATTTGCGTAATATTTACAGTGGTTATTGTTTCTCCGTCTTTCCTATTATATTATTGAGAAGTGTTTCACACAAGCTAATTTTATTGGAATAGTTATATTCACGCATACCAATATCGTTTTCTTGTAACATTATAGATTTAGTGACGATTATATACTTTACTATTTCCAGTATTCATTGCAATTAAAATTTTGTTTTGGTAAGTACAGTAGTTTTGTTTTTCTTTACAAATATTATTATATTATAAGACATGTTCCATTCAATCACCTTATTAAAGTATTATGTACTGTATAATGTTAGAATGTTTTAAATACATGAAAACAAATTATATGATAAACAGATATTTAAATGCGTCAGTGACAACTCAAAACAAAATTAGTATGTGAGTAGAGTCATCATTTAATGCATATTATATGTCTTGGTCGTGGAGAGGATCTCCTTGCATCTTGATTAAGAATGCAATCCAAATGACGTCACAACACGTGCAGTAGACGACGAGACATATACTACCATCCATGAACACCATTTAAAACGATAAAGAAACGAGATTTGACCTTGAACCTTATTTATGTTATGTTACTCCAGTAAAACACAATTTTCACGAACATGGCACTTAGATCCTCATTTGAAGCTTTCAGTTGTTAATGAAACCAGGAGAGCAAGAGATGCAAGATGATGATAACTTACAACTCGTGTATGTATTAGATCTGTATCTCTAATGCGAAGGCCATTATGTGTCCATATGTAGGCAACGTCAAGAATTTCCTCGGTTTCAGCTTGGCAATGGAGTGATATATCATTATGTACTGACGTCCTTGTGATGCGGGGCATTTCCCCCACAAGCTTCGGACCTTCTGCAACAAGATATAACAAATTTCATATGCTCTACTACTTTTCTAATTTAATAACATTTTACACAAACTGAAAATAAAACTTTATACTACACGCCCAAGTTAAATCTGCGTCCAGAAATAATGTGAATCACCGTTCCCTCTCCCTCTGGCCTTTGTGACCTAGGAGTAAAGACTAAGCTGATAAAGAGGTGTGTATTGTTCGTGACAGCGAGTTGTATGAGATAGTGGTGAATACACATGTATAGGAGGTGCTGAAAGTGTTGTACCCGTATAAATACTGTGAAAGTGTTAATATTATGCACCATATTTCTTAGACACATTATATATATATATATATATATATATATATATATATATATATATATCCTCACTCATTGCATTATCTCTTGTAATATGACCTCACTCACAGACGAAACAGTAGGTTGTATACTAACAATTAGAGCAATTAGAGCTACTAGCGCTCGTCTCTTGCATTTATAGGATGCAAATTTAACTTGGGGGCATAATATCTTAAATCAAATTCACTATTTTAACACACATATGTTAGTAGATTTACAAATTTGTGTATCCTGTATAAGAAATCATTCTCGATGATGTTACCTGCCTAAGAATTCTTGTACTCCTTGTCCTGAAAGATCAAAATCTCATTTCAAAGTGTACTGAAAAGACTCTTGGGTCCCTTTAACCCTAGATCATATATACCCAGATAGGTCGGCCTTATAGGCTTTGAGGTTAATAACTTTTGTCAGGTTTACTATGCTGCCATCTAGTTGTTACATAAGGAGTCACGTCATAATTCCCATTTGAATGCATTAGCGACTGTACTGCCATCTCGTGTTCGTTTACGGTGGATGGGTGGCGATCCTGGCGGTTGTTCTCTTCAAAGTGCTGCCGATTTTAACATAGTGATGAGTTATCTGTTACATATATGATCTAGGCTTTAATATCAAATTATTACTTACATTGGTGAATCCATGAACTTTTTGTGAATCATTTTTTTAAGTTCAAGCTTTCGCACAGAATAACTGCAGTTGGTGAGACTAAATGTGAAACACTGTTTTAAATGAGAGCTTTCACACTAGGCGACTAGGTAGTATAACTGGTGTAAATTAATTTCTCAATGCTTCAGTCAGTTTGCCTTCAGGCAGCATAAAATTAGGATGTTTTTATTTATTGCTTAACAAAGTGAATTGATGAAAACAAGTCTGTAATTATGAAAAAAATAGAAGACATAATTTGCAATGCACATAAAATCATATTAATGCTCAAGAATACGGCTATGATGTAGAAAGAATGCACTACAGAATATCATCATGAAGTTCATCTCTGATTTTGAATAAGATCCATTTCTTACCTGGTGTAATTCTTTTGTTTATTTGCATGTTGACTTCTGTAATACGAGATTCTGTGTAATTCAGTAACTTGCAAAATTATTTCTATGATAAATAAGACTATTTATCATTCTCATGTAGGCTAGATTATAGTTTCACAGTATAGTTCCTTTTCAAGCTCAGCACTCAAAATATGACTAATATGAAATAGCCTAACTGTATATTGATTCCTGGACTTCATTTTCCTTAGTAAGAAGATAAACAATACATCTTCGTTGTTTGGTGTCATAATTTATGACTGGGAGAGAAATGTGCACTCTTTTAGTTCAACTGCTTGCATGGTGGGCTAATCAGCATCACTTAATGTAAAAGGGTCTTAGTGATGCCATGTCAATGGAACATGCAACATTTCTTCTATTGTAATATAAACTATTTTCAAAATTATAACAAATCATGAATTATATAGTATTACAATGGAGCTTCGATTTCTGTCATTTCTGTTAACCAATGTCCACTATTTAATATCATTAAATTTCCTCATCATCAAATTTCTAGTAACTATTAGCTTTATCTGTTATGTACTGGTAAACTTCCCTTACCTAAATACGAATATTCATTTTCTAAGTCCACTGTCCTCATAATGTAAGCATATCATCTATGTATTGAATTGTGCAAGCCCAATTCCTGTTAACAAAGCTCTGAGCTTCGTAGATTGTGATGCTTTGCCACTCATTTTAAAGTTTACATCCTCAAAATTGTGGTACAAATAATATAAATTCAAGCAATTCGCCCATTGAGTTACAATGTCAGTAAGAATGGTGCTCAGAATGAACGATTTTTCAACTAATGGCATACAAGTTGGTTCATTATATGAGTTTCTTTTGTAATCCGATGGCACTGCATAAGTTTGTTCGGACTGTTTATATAGTCAATTTAACATATTTTCATTAAAATATTTTGTCTCATTTCGATGTTCATGCTTAAATTGGCATAAAATTTAAAAGTTTAGATATTGATTCTCAACCTAAATTTCTATATCCATGGACAAATGAATGTTTCGATTAGATGTATCTCTTCCACCATAAAGTATTCATATAGCAGTTCCAAATATGTGAAACGTGATTCTGACAACAGTAGAAATCAACATAACTTTCTGCAGTACCAAGATTGTTTATGTGAGGGAATTTCGTTTAACACGTTCGCTGCCAACTGTATTGTTGCAAAATCTATCCCCAGGAGCCAATTAGTTTTTTGTATTTATTTATCATGTAATAGTGTCTATGAATAATTTTTAGCTTCATATACAATTTTCGAATACAGACAGTGTTTGAAATCTTGATGACGCATTTACGTGTCACAAGCACTGCGTTAACAATTCCATTACCTGCGCCATTTGACGCGTTTACACGTCACACATATTTTTGTTTGTTATGTGACCGTATATTGAAATATTGTTAGGGAAAACAAATTTGGCCTAATTTACTTCATTAGTGGTAGATTCCAAAGCAGGAATGGACACGCAATCTAGGTTGGCCAGGGCAGTCATGACAGTAGAATGTTGATTCTTTTCTTCTGCCATTGTCGTAACACACTTTGCAACGTTTCCTCATTATTTTGCCTTTCTCATTATCGCGTTGTTTTGCAGGCAGGTGTTTCAGAGCTAGTGATACCAGTTTGATTGTTGGACTGCTGAATGTTGCATACGAGAGCAAATATCGTGTTCCTGAAAGTCTGAAGTCATATAACGAAACTGTACTCCTTGTGGTGTACCGAGAATGCAAATTATGTGTGTTCAGGTAACATTATTTGGAAGAGGTGGATGCCAATTTTTTTATACCACCGAACTGTTTTTCTTTCACATGCGTAATACGAAAGCATTTGATCTTGCCGATCGACGCCTGACATGTGGTTATACTTTTCAATTGCATGTGGCTTTTGCACTTTTTGCCCTCTTTTATTCACTGTTTCAGCAACACTGTCTTCAAATTCAGTCGAGATAAATAAGATGTCCCTCTTGTCTTTCCACCTCGTTACAGCTACACCATTAGCACACTGACACCAATGTTCTCCCTTCTGTAACTTAGATCTAGTTACTTCGTTTGGGTTGTTCTTGCGATTGGAGCGTAATGTTCCTGTACAGTATGTGTAAGCTGTAAAGCCAGGTCATAACCATTGTATAGAGCATGACCCACATTCAGCTTGCTGTCCATCGGTTTCAGTACAACATTCGAGGCTGTCCTTTGCCACCCAAGTTATCAATTTGTCCTGTGTATACTAAAATTCGTAATACCATACCACTGTCTTCTGTGAGAATGTACACTTTTATTCCGTATTTGTGTCTTTTCCCCTTTATGTACTGTCTAAAAATTAGACGACCTCTCCATAGTACCAAGATTCATCTATTGAGAGATTCTTTCCTGGATAATACACATTATCAATTGTATTGTTGAAGAGATCCAGCATAGATTTTATCTTCACTAATCGCCCATGAGGATTAGGTTCACCAAGTTTTGAATTTGATGCAAAATGGAGGCATCGTAATATTAGAAGGAAACCATTCCTACTCATCTTAGTCGAAAAGCAGTCCATTTTGAACACGAGATCTTTCTACCAATAGTCCTGGATACATGGCATCTGGATCATACCCATGTGAAACAAAAGACCTAGGAAAACCTTCATCTCTTCTACTGTGACATACGCCCATGAAGTCATTCTAGATTGCTCAGTACACCCAGAAAGAAAAACTTCTGCATAATTATTGGTTTCTGTTACTAGCAACTCGTAGAACTCGTCACACGCAAATAACTTCCATAAATTCACTGGGTCATCATCAGCAAGTTCCACTTTTCGCCCAGGAACACCACTAAAGTTTATATTTTTCAAATTTCATGGCCCATCTGACCAAAAAGAGTTCGAAATATCCATATTTTGAACTGAAGTAGTACTTGAATTATTAGATGAATCAAAATCAGTTTCACTATCACTCTCACTTTCACTTTCACTTTGGACTGAAATCACTGTCACTGTCCGAATCAGGCCTTCAAGTATTCAAGAGGCGTGCAATTTCGTCATCCTTGCAAGTTTTAACTGACGACCTTATACGATTTTTTGCATTTGAAGGACTTAGAGGCGTCTGAGAATTATCATCTAATTTATCATCCATGATTCCTCTACTTAAATGAGCGGAAGGTAATAACCAAGAATGATAATAAGTAGCAGCACCCTTCCAGTAAGTAATACTACATAACAATATAGGATAACCAAAATATTGAAGGAATAATGCGCGGGAAAGCAAGAAAACAACTATGACGTGTATACGCATCACTGGCATATGGCGCAAGGACAATGTGACGTCTATACGCGTCAAGTGGCATTCACTGTGTTAACAGGTCTGCAAGAGCATTGATAAATAAAGTGAAAACAATAAATATATATATATATATATATATATATATATATATATGTGTAGAGAGAGAGAGGGTGGGAGAGGTGCGCGTGCGTGCGTGTGTGTGTGTGTGTGTAGAGAGAGACTAAGCATATCTCTAAGGATACCTGTACATAGCAAGTAAATTTATTAACTTAAACTTCAGTATGCCTAATCATGCCGCCTTCTAAGAAAACAAAGTTATATTCATTCCCAACCACGTGAAATAATAGCGAAAGTAATAGAAACGTGTGATAATGAAGCCAAGAACAAAAGTCTTATGCATTGTTACTCAGGCCACTAAACGGGCGACATATTGCATGGTGTGTCTGAATTTACGGTAAAAAAAGAAAATTTGGAAAGAAACCAGGATCATCCCTATGAAGTTCTCTCGAATCCTGGAAATAAACAACCAACTTGTTCACAACATACACAGCCACGTGTTGATCTTAATGACTTTGTTAGGTGTGTTATTAAAAATACTATCCACGACTTTTATATTCATGAAAAGAAAATGCCAACTGTGAGCAAACTTTTGCTGTAATCAGAAATAAAATTAATTTTCCATGGAGTGATAGGTCACTAAGACTGTTGAAAAGATTAACTATAAATGGAAAAAATCCCAGTCTAAGAGAAAAGTTCTAGTTGAAAGAGCTGATATTGTTGCTTGGCGTCATAATTATTTGAGGAAAATTTGACAAATTCAGTAATCAAGGGATAGAAATTGTGTACCTCGACGAGACCTGGGTGGACAGCAACTTGACTTTTAAGAAATGTTGGGAACATTTGAATGAGTTCGGCATACAGGCAAACCACAATGCAGGAAACAGACTTATCGTCCTACATGCAGGTAGAAAAAATGGTTCCATGAGAAATGCAGAACTCATTTATAAAGCTGGTTCTGCGAGCGGGGAGGTAAATTTCGAGAAATGGGTTGACGAGAAATTAATTCCCAATCTTCTGCCAAGGTCAGTCGTGGTCATGGACAATGCCCTCTATCACTCCCTTCGGGTTGATGGGCCTCCAAATAAGTATGCGCCAAACAGAGACATGACAGAGTGGCTGAGAAGAAAAGGAGTTGAAGTCAATGAAAGACTTCACAAAGTCGAAATTCTCCTTAATCGAGAAACACAGGCTTCAAGAAAAGACTTCTAGGGTTAACCAAAGGCTAGTGGAGTTTGGACACACAGTACTGAGACTTTCTCTTTATATGTGTGACTTATTATGGATAAAGGTGAAACACAAAGTGAGAGAAATAACGTGACAGGAGATTTATCTTTGCAAAGATTAACTTACCGGAATGGCTTTATTGTCAATAACAAAAGAGGTCTAAGACCACGTATCAACATACATGAAAAGTGGAAAGCCAATATAGGCTACATAGTGCCTGCAGCTACTTTATGTGAACCATACAACAACAAAGTAAAAATGGAAAACTGTGTGATGTTAAACTTTTCGTTATAATTTCAGCAAATTAATTGCTCTGAAGTTGGTGTTCGTGATCCAGAAAACACCGGATAAAAAGGAAAGCAGTGATGAGATGTGATATTGTCTTCAAAATATCAGATAGTATGGAAAATTCAAGCAGGTGATTATGTACCTTACAGGTAAATGGGAATATTAAGAAACAATCTCCCAACAAAGAGGGAACATGGCAGTTTTCCTGTTATTGCCAAGTAAGTAGTTCGACTGTAAAATAAACTTATGCCCAATATTACTCAAATGCTGGGGTGTGAATGACCTGCATCATGCTGTGGCAATAGTTTTGGTCCTATAAAAGAAAGAATCAATTACTCAATTTGACAGGAGGCTGAGTGCACTCCAGGGCCATTCTAGAGCCAGTTACCCTACCAACTGAGCTCTCCGGCTGTGCAAATACTAAGTGAAGATTAATTAATTTTCCCAGAAAAGTTTTCACATGTAATTATGCTTCCTTCATCAGTAATGGTAATGAAATAAATTTTGTACAAGAAACAGGTACAATAACAAAATTTAATTTCAATCAAGAATATAATTGTTAACAATTGAAAGTATTGTGGAGTGATATAGAGAATGAAAAGCAACATATAATAGAAAAACGCAAAGGAAGACAGGATGAACCGCAAGTCAGAGGGTTATCCTTTGAGATATTAAAAAAAAAAGTTTAATACAATTTTGATTCCTTTTGCTTCCTTTTCGAGATAAAAATTGTTTTATATGAAACATTTCACAGCGTGTTTTGGGAAAGCCAATGATTTAATTCCACATATATTCAGTCAATTTAAGAGAGCAGTGTGTTATGACAATAAATCAATAAATGATTGAAAGAATTTTCATTTTATCCCTTAAATATGCAGAAATTTGATCCAAACAAATGTAACTTAGAATTTTACAATGTTACATTTGTAACAAAATAATATCACTACAGCTATTATAGTGTTTTTCTTTTTCTGTGAAACTCTTATAAATTTATTGAGCTTCGGCTAATCACATTATGGTCTAAAGCCAAATTCAAATAGAAATTACATGTTTCAAACTTTCGAGTCTCTAGGTTAAACTTTTATGACCGATACAATCAAATAATTTTGAAAAGCCTGTTATAAAAGTATTACTGAAGAGATGGATTATTTCACATGGAATAATATCGGAGGCATTTATTAAGATGCTACAATGAATTTCATCTCCTTTAGTATAATTATGTAGTTTTGATATTGCCAACATTATTCCTTTGTTGGTGAAATCATTGTTTGTTACATCATTATAGTAGAAAATAAATTCATATTACTTCTAAAATACTGTTTACATTGACGAGGTGAAGGGACTTGAACATGTTAATTAAAGAAACAAGAAACTAAAAGCAAAAAAGAAACTAAGAGTCCACCTCCAGTATTTTTCACCATTTCCTTTGCTTTTATAGATTTATGGAGTCTTTCAGTGTAAATTCTCCTAAGATAAAATAGTTCCTCATTTGGATCTCGGGGCGAAAGAAACAGTGTTCAGTCTACCAGAACAAAGTTTAATACAGGGGGGAGGGGGACTATTTTTAAATGAAAAGACCATATTATTTCACTTACGCAGCACAATTAGCCTTCCTTTGCTCTCATCAGATCCATAAGAATTAGTTGCTGTGCAAGTGTAGAGGCCTGCATCATCTCGAGATACTGGACTGATTATCAGATTACCATTATCTAATATGCGTCGGCGACCACCACCACCTGCAAGTAACCAAATTGATTTGTTTCACTGACTGATGTTAGGATCTGAAAGTTCTGGTTGCATATTGAGAGTCCACAAACCAATTACCTCTTTCCACATGTTTACTAGTTACCATAGTTATGGCACACTGTTGTCTTTATTAATGCTGGTGGTTAGTTCTTTGTGAATGGACAGATTTATAACTCTAACAGCTATTACAACAATTTCCTTAGGTCTGGCAACTAACCAGACCACCTGGGTGTACTTCTAGTTATTCGTACGAGGCAAGGAAAATGTCAGGCCTTTTATGTGAAGAAATAGTTAAAGCTTTTAACTTACTACACTATTTACTGACTGGGATTAGAAAGACTCACAACACTCAAAATGTTAGACCTCTGTTAGGGCCATTCCATGAAAAAGTGGACAGAATCTTAATAAATAAATAAATAAATAAATATATATATATATATATATATATATATACACACACACACATACTATTACATCATTTCTGCCAATTGATTCTGTAATAAAAAAGATTATATTACAAGAATTGAAAACAAAATTATGATTTATTTTTATTGACTTTATACATAGATGAAGTTGATAGTCTGCATAAAATGGTTTTGTATTAGGAAAAGTCAAATTGGCACACCTATCTAACTTCCTGTACAATGTCAAAATTGTTCACTTCATATACACGTGTTGTTGTTCATAGTTTGAACTCATCATTCAAGCATTAAAAAAAATTTTGAGGTACATTTCTTTACTATCACAGCACTTAATATGCATTGGTGTCACATCCGTAACATAAAAGTGATTAAGTTAAGTATATTACTAAACTAAAATTAATAAGTTTGTTAAAATTGGCAGAAGTAAAGCTAGAAATGGGTTCATCATCCCCAAATATAATCTAATGTCAATTAAATTTTAAATGTTTTTTACCATGTATTTGCTCTCACACCCGTAACAAATAAGCCCAGGGGGAATGCAGTATTGCTTGCATTGTGGTGCTGTATTCATACGAATGGGCCTAAGATGGCCTAGCTACCTAGGCCTTCGAAATAACTTCACACTTTTTTTGAGACATATAGAAAAGGCTCAGTTTAGGAAGAGACTGAATTCTTTTTTCTTTAAATTATAAATCAGTTTGATCAATGTTACTTTTTAAATGGAGTTCTCTAATATTCTAGGAATTTAGTCTATAGCTCTAAGCGTAAGCCTAAAATGTTGGTTCCTTATTAATAGTAATAGGCTCATTACAGAGTAGGTAAAGTAGATTTATTCAATAAAATCCCAACAATAATGCATCTTCTCATGGATATGTTCGAGTGTAGATGCTTTCTGTAAAAGAGTCGCTACTTGGAGAAAGAAACTAATGGCTGATTCTGACTTGAAAGAAACTTACTCATTGAAGAAAAGAAAAAGGAATGAAGAAACAAGAAAAAAATTGAACTGTTATCAGATTCTAAAAAGTTAAAAGATAAACGAGCAAGAGACAATGCTCGTCAGAAGAAATGTCCGAAAAAGAGAAAATCTTGCTTCCATGCAGAAACCACCTTAGCAAGAAATGTCGCCATTTGGTTCGATCAGTCCATTCCGTCACTCAGAAAGGCTGACAGCAGAGTGAAGAAGTCAATGGCCAAAAGTCCATCGAAGCAGCAAGCTGTTCTCATGAAATTAACATCGGAAATTCCACCTGCTTTAAGAAGACTGAAGGCAGCAAACGTGGGTCCCAAAGAGCTACTAGAAAAGAACAAATTGCGCTCGTGTACAACTTTCATTGCAGAGATGACATTTATTACCAGGCTCCAGGGAAAAGAGATGCAAAGTCTGTCAAAGATCCAAAAACAGGCAAGTGATATATTCAATTAATATCAGAGAAAAATTCGCTCCAGCGCCGAAGATCGAACTCGGGTCCTTGGTTCTACGTACCAAGCGCTCTAACCATTGAGCTACGCCGAAGTCCAATCCACAAAACTGGATCGAACTCCCCTCCTCCAGTGTTTTTCCCTTTGTGGCCTGACTCCAAGTTGGGAATGTACGTTGACATTTTATTAAGTCAACTGCCATTATACAAGGAGCGCACTCAGTTGAGTGACTTGGTGGCCGGGATTCCACAGTAATGTGCACAGTAATCTATATAGAAATATGCACTGTTGCTAGAAGAATTTACTAAAGATTATTATTTTTTTGGTCCTACAGAATATATCTGTTGGCTTAATAAAATGTCAACATACATGCCCAACTTGGAGTCAGGCCACAAAGGGAAAAACACTGGAGGAGGGGAGTTCGATCCAGTGCTGTGGATTGGACTTCGGCATAGCTCAATGGTGAGAGCGCTTGGTATGTAGAACCAAGGACTTGGGTTCGATCCCTGGCACCGGAGCGAATTTTTCTCCTCTAATATTAATTGTTACCATAACAGATATATTCTGTAGGACCAAAAAAATAATAATTTTTAGTAAAAAAGTGCCATATTCTCCAGAAGAAGTAAGTGGTTGTTATTGTAAGGGAAGCCTTTCAATTGTTTACAGAAGAAAATGCTAAGGACAGTGAAAGAGTTGGGCTACGCAAGTTCTACGAATTATGACTTCATGTACTCCTATCCTTCAGTTTACTCCACAATGTTTGCATCTGTCACTATCATGTAAATTTCGACTTTAAAAAGTTGAAGCTGTAAAAAAAGTAAGTACCATATTTTCCTGGAACACCTGGCCAACTTTTGTAAATCTTATCTCGCAACATTGCTGAGGAAAAGTGTAAAACTAAGATTTTTAACCATATCATTCAACCTGAGACAGATATTGAAAAGAATATTACTTAGAGACAGTGAAATGAAGCAGCCTACATAGCCAGTCCAAACCTAGATAAGTGGAAGCTTCACTCGAAGTTGTCATCAGTGAACTGAATGACCAACTTTTAAGGTTCCAGGTTCATTACATCGTTAACAACATCTAACAATTGTTGACTAAATTTTATTACTTTTTTTATTTTGTTTTCCTAGTTTATAAGTAAAATAACATTTCCCATTTCAGCAAATCAGTTAAGTAGGGCCTGTTCATGTCAATTTTTTACCAATGTTGTACAAGGGAGTCAGCCAACAAAGTCCAGAGTAGGCTATAATTTGCAATTGTGTGACCTACTTACTAAGGTACTTAACTAAAACATAAGTTTCAAAGCCTATTTCCTGACTTTATTTGTAAAGTACCTAGGTATTGTAAAATAAAGCATTTTCTTGTACATATTACACACTTAATTTAACACTGTTACACTCGTCACACCCATAACAAACAAAAGAATTATAATCCAGAAATAATTTAAGACTATGGAATAGATACCTCATTAACTGTACATTCTTGGAAAAAGTGATATTTACTACTCTCAACATAATTCACAGAGCTATTCATTAGAATGTTTAAGATCACAAATGTATGTCAGAAAAATGTCACACTTGTAACTAAGGTTTGAAGTTAAATATTTAATTTGTTACAATGATTTTTGTAAATCCATTTGTTGGAGGTGTTTGCTCTTCTTAAGAAGAAGAAATTCCGATAATTTGTGCGCTAAAATAAACATTGTATATTGGATTAAACTTAATTTTAAAACAAAAAATTGTGTCCAAATGTCACACCCAAAACAATGGAATGCCCCATTACAATAAATCTACAATCAATTCATCATGAAGGTAGCAGTTAATACTGACCTATTACATTTCCATCCTTTTTCCATACGAATTTTGGTTTTGGTGCTGCTTCAGGATTACATATTATTGTAATATTTTTTCCTTCTGCGGCATATGTTTCCAATTCCAAAGGTCGTTTCTTGAATGAGGGTTTTAATGCTAGAACATACATCAAAATAAATTGCAACATGCAACTGTCAGAATTATTTAACAAAACAATAAAATACAGTATTATGCAGAGTCTAACGAAAAATGTGACCAAAATTTCAGGTATGGATTCCTCATATGTACCTACAGAAAAAAAAAGGTTATATCAACATGGATCTGGAAATGCTTGGTTTCTGAGTAGGGCTTGCAAGTATGATCATAGTGGTCTCCAGTACGTTTTTTGCTGGATTTATAATGCATTTTATTTACACTTCCTGCCTGAATACAGGCTCCAGCTCGTCTGATCATGCCATGTTTGGCTCTGCGCTCACCAGATCTCAACCTGCACTTCTTTCCGTGGGGACACCTAATGTCGGTGATGTATTCGACTTCTGTAGGTAATGAAGGACTCTCCATCAGTGAATTCTGCAATGCTGTCAGACAAGAACAAGCACGCCAGAATTTGGGAGCATGTTCACATCTCAATGAGACAACGAGCTGCAGCCTGTATACAGGCAAGAGGTAGACATTTTGAGCAGTTCATCTAAGGAAATGTAAACAGAATGTACTATAATACTTCCAGCAAACAAACTTACAAGAGTGCACTGTGATCAACATGCAAGCGCTACTCAGAAACCATTTCCAGACCAATATTAATACAACCACTTTTTCTGTACATACGAGAAATTCATACCTGAAATTTTGCCCACTTTTTTCGTTGCACACTGTATATGTTTTATTTTACCACTGCAAATATAAATTTAAACTGATGCTATTCATTATTGAGAAATTACGATAAAATTGTAGTAAAACCTGTCTTAATTTAACCTATCCATAAAGGAACTTTGTGTTCTCATGCTGCACTGCTAGAGAAATGGAAAGGAAGATCAAGAGAAAAGTTTAACAAATGCTGTAAAATTCAGTAAAGCAAATCACATGCATAGATAGACTGTCATGTTTGTTTACAGACTTCTGACCTTCAAAGTAACAGCTGACGTAATCTTAGATGACAATGGAATTTAATATCAAATAGCAGACAACAGTTAGTAGAAATGATGTAGCTGAAGACGATGATAACTGAAGCTACATTGTATTTGCAATAAGACTTACAAACTATTCATTAAATTTTGCAGCTTCTATATAGCTGTTCCAAATATTAAAAATCAACCAACAACTGAAATGCTAATGTAACATTGATATCAGTTTGCTGTAATGCTTTTCACGCGACTTAGTTCATACACCTTATTTTCTTCGTGGGTACAATAGTTTGACTGAGTGTATGTAATATTTAACTGACCGTAACTAACAGTGACTGAATCTTAACATGATGCTTAAGCGTGAATGGCTCATGTTGTCCTGGGCAGTTAAAAACTAAGTCGCATGAAAAGGGTACAGCGCTAGTACTTACACAGAATTCTCAACTGTGCTGATGAGTACTTTGTCTTGAGAACATTCCTAGCCCGGCACTGGTACATAGCTTGATCCCTTTCTGGGTCCAAGTACTTAATTGTCAGCACGTTGTCCACAATAAGATAACGATCATGGTCTTCAGGAGGCAAACTTTCCAGGTCCAATACCTCTCCATTTCTGAACCAAGTGTAATTTACATCAGGAATTCCGAATGCCTCACATGTCCATGTAAGTTCTCCTTTGTTATCCATATGTTTATCAACCAAAGGAATTGTGAAGTTAGGCTCAGCTAAAACAATTTATTTCATATTTAAGTACTGTTTGTTGTCAATTATCCAATTACCACCACTGCCGCAGTTGCCCCCACCACCATCAACATTAATCCAATGAAGTCACACTATAGCGGTTTCAGAATAAAAAGGCATATGGTGTATGCAAATCGAGTGTTAGCAGCAGTACGATGTTGTCACATGGTGCACAAGACGTGGAAGACAGAGACAACAAATAAGGATAGAAAATATCAGTCGCTGCTCGCTGCAGCGAGTGGGCGGTTCGAGACCTGTTCCTTCTTTGTGTGTAATGTTTCAATATAATTACTCTTCCTGAAGTAATTTTCATCCCAATTTTTATTACTCCCTCACTTCACAGATCAGTAGATCTTGGAGTCACTAATTTGCGAAATAAAGTGACAGATATGTAGAAATTTACTATGCTAATGTCAGACAAAGAATGTCTTAATTAAAAAAAAAAAAAAGAATGCTGCATATTGTATTGCACTATGTGACGTGGAAATTCTCTCCTGAAAAAACTGAGAGCAAGAAAATTTACCCAAAAGTTCAGACTTTCTTGTACAGTAATGCTGAATTTATTACTGTTTATTTCTCCAGAGAAAAGATGAGATACAACTTGTTTGTAGGGGCAGCCTACGAATCTAGCGATAATAAAACAAACATATCTGTAGAAAGGTAATTTAGTATTGATATTTGAAGTTGAAAAGTATTTTATTTTTCCTCTGCTAAATGAAGCCTAAATAATTGAATTTAATTCTCTACCTTATACCTACCTAGGAATCCAGGATTCTATATTCTGGTTATGAATCTGGCTATAATGCAACATACACATGTGTGCATACATAATTCAGTATTCATATTGAAACTGTAGATTATTTTATTTTTCTCTCTAACTAAGACTATCTAATTTTATTTTATTCTCTAACTTTTACGTACTTAGAGGTCCAGGGTTCTATATTCTGGCTAAGAATCCAGCTGTAAGAATATAAGCAAATCTGTTCATACGTAGGCCTAATTCAGTACTCATATTGAAATTGAAGATTACTTTCTTTTGCTTTGTTAAATTAAGCCTATCTAATTTAATTTAATCCTCAAGCTTATACCTACCTAGATGTCCAGGGTTCTACATTCTACCACTCTGGCCTGTAGCAATATAAGCCTACGAGTGAAGGTAGTTAGATAGAAGTAAATATGAAAACTGTAACCCAATAATATCGCTAATATATTGAAGGTAAATTTGTATATAAAATGTATAATATATCATATATGTCTCAAGATTTTTAAAATAGAAATTGAGTTTTGGAATTATAAAATCTCCTCATTTCTAGCCTATACTTATTTTAAAAGTGAAATGCAATTAAATTGCTTCATCTTATAAAGTTTTTTAATGTTCTTAAGGAAAAATGTTGTTAATACTCTGTATAATTCATCGAAAAAGAGGCAGGAGTGTTTATGTTTACAATACCAATCAAATATCTCAAACGTTTAAGCAATATTTCGCCTTATACCATGTATAATATTCCAGTGAAAAGTGAAAATAGTATCTGTGATTATTGTCAGCTTTCTTGCTTTCCACGTTCTATAATGGCACTGCTAACACATACTACTGATATAGTCTATTCAAAATATTGTACAATGAAGTAATACACAGTTCTGAAAATTGTCCAAATAATAACGTTTTGCCTTATTTTCCAGGAGAGTTAAATACTGGTATAACACCTATTTGAATCGTCTCTGCCCTGTCTGAGAATACGAGATAACTTACGCACCTCTAAACCACACACCTCTGCAGTCAGATTCCTTGTTTGTGAAAAACTGACACGCACTGCATCATAAGCTAGTCCTTGCGTATGACAGATACACCAGAGCCACTTGCAATCCCTTCAAGAGACATTGTTATGGTAAGTTACACATCACAAGAGACAACAGTCCAGGTCTGAATTTGAAAATAAACCGAATCTATCTTCGTTTTCAGAGAGGGACTTCAGAGCAAAATATGTTGTATATTGTAGGTTGGTTATCTCTGTTTAGTCTTAAAGTGATAGCATGCCAGCCAATTGACATATAATTGCCATTCTTGTACAGTTTAATTCAGAATTCGTAGCTCTATCGAATGGCACAGCTTAAAATTCATTCCTAGCCATAAATATTGTGCGCACAAGAAAGAAACTAATACGTGATGCTTCAGCAAGACTTCACGACGATTTAACTAGGTAACACCGCTTCACTGTTATTGGCTAGTCGAGATAGACCGGCCTGAACTAACTCCGCCTTATATGCCTCCTTATTCTGAAAGCGCTTTAAATAACAATAATCATGCACACTAATATGTGAAGACGACAATGTCTGCTATCAATAATCTAAGAGTTCAGTGTGGTAATAGTAAGTTATGGGGAAATTTTCAACACTTTGTCTAAAATTCGGACATAGTTCATAATTTAGAAGAATTAAAAATTATAAAACCAAGAGAACAATATAAAAAATGAAACAAATTAACTCGCAACATTTAACCATCCAACAATGGATACTAACTTAACAGGATTTGTCAAGGTGCCAGATCTAATAATTGCTTCGTTAGTCCTCTTTCAAACTTGTACAACTGACTCCATGTACTTCTTTAAGCAGGCACACTTTCTAACGTTTTGAAGTTAGTATTCCACTACTTCAAAACATGTTATTCTCCATTTGATGAAGTATCTGTACTTGTACAAAATCTTACAGGTTCTTACACTGCTTCATTTAAGTAACTCTATCAAAATGTTTTCCCTGGGGGAGCCTGTATCCCTAGATGGCGCATCATCAGGTGGTGAACATGAGAGGTAGAAGAGAACAGACTCATTAGTCCTAGAGGTAGATAACTTTGAAATAAATTTCCAGGGCAGACCAGACTCTAAACTATAGTGAAATAACTGTCTAGATTGGTTTCCTGGAAAATGATCTTAGTCCTCCAAGTTGGCAGTTGATGCATAATGCCAGCTCCCTGCTTATTGGAAAAAAAAAATTATCCTTTCTCTTTGATACAAACATGTAGCCCAGGAGGAAACTTCCCTTTTGGAAGCATTTTTCGTTTGAATAACATGTACAGAGGGAGTTTCTGACTGTCCGCAGTGCTGCCAATTTGCAAGAGCAAATAGTTGCACTCGCGCCATTTCTTTATGATATACCAATAAAATTCCACCACTTTTTCTGTGTAGTCCTTTGACAATCACTGGCTTAGAGCTGTCCTCCTTCAGAGCGAAAGGTTATTTCTTTTCATAAAAGGCACATCCTCCCTCTGCTCCTTACCAGTATATCGAGTTTCTTTGCAATGTCTAGCGCCTTTAACTGCATACTTTCGTGTAAAACTGCATAACCACTATGTCTTAACTCTGTTATATAAACACTAATTTTTTTCAATTTCTGGATACTGTCCAGATTTTGGTCCCCGAAATGATAAACTCATCTTTCTTGCACTCTGTAACCGTTCTCTTGTTTACACCAGTAGTGCATATGTAATGATTCAACACAAAACTCACATGCAGCAGCGTGAATTTCATTACTTTCCACGAACTCTATAACTTGTAATTTGATTTGTGCGTTATAACTGTAGTTTTCTTTCCCATTTCACATTTTGTACATGGACCAGTACATGTTGCAGCCTCACTACAAGCGAGCGATGCATGTACACAACACAGTAGCGTAGGTTGCTGACCAGTCCCGTTACTGTAGTGTTGCTGCTTTGCGCTTCTCGGTCACATTTACAAATATAATTTTTATAAACAGTAATAAAGACGGGATAATTATGCAATTTTTTTTACTCAAATTTCAGTTTCTAAATTGAGACGGTGGAAAAATTATGAGAGAGAGAAATTTATGTAAGTACAGTATATTGGGGAGCAGACAAACAGATTCATGTAGATAGTCACTCTGTACTCCTTGTATGTACTTCAAACAGTAATGCATGTAAAAAGGATAAAAAATAATATACCAATACCGCATCAAACAATCAAATTCACGCCTATAATATCAGAACAAAAGAAAATTATCACGTAACAATGTAAAATCTGAAACTTTATAAAACCCACCATCAATAACAGGATGCCAATATTTAAAAAAACTACCACAAAATATAAAGAGTATAAATACATTTAAATGCAAGTTAAAACAATACCTAATCAGTAAATATTATTAAGTAAAAGAATTTTTGGAATAAAAAATAAACTACTCTTGTCTCGCTTAATTATATTCTTAATTTCTTTGTTTATATAATTGATCTTAACACCATGTTTGAGAAATAAGGTAAGAGCCAAGTATACAGTAATATAAATGCATACCGGTACTGTAACACATAATTGTAATGGCCTAGTATATAATATGTTAATATATTCTATACATTGGTTACCTTGAATGCTAAGAACCACACTGTGTTCAATGGCTGCCCTGTCATTTGTTGCTCTGCAGACATATTCTCCCTGATCTTCTACTTGGACTCGAGGAATTACCAACACTCGATTGTAGTTGGTAATTATGGCTCCTCGTGGTAGATTTGCACCAACACGTGTCCAATTGTAAGATGGTACAGGACTAGAAATAAACCAATTATTATTATTGTTGTATGTTCTTTTACTTTGAAATCTACGATTCCCCAACCCTACCCTGAATAAATATATATAAAAACACACTGAGAGGCAGTACTCAAGACGAGTTGTACAGTAATCATTTTACGAGGAAACTATTACAGCAGAACCAGCGGGGAGTGTGTTCCATTACTACAGACAGCACTAGAGTGCAAATCTCCGAACGCATCTTCTACAGTCATCTTTTTTCACGTAATATTCATCAAATAAATTCGTTGTTCAACCACATACTTCATTTTCCAACAGATTACTTAATACACAAGCAACAGTCACACACATTCCCGTACAATTCTCAGAAGCAACTAACTGCTGAGAACTGGGGGAGCAGGAAGTCGGCCAGTGGCGGAATGTTGCCAAGTCGTAAAATGAGAGCACTGTAATAAACAAAGTAGAGTTTAACAAGTAGTAAATGACATTTAAAATGCTGGAAATCTAAATAATTTTGTAGTAGCTGGCAAAATATAAGATAAAAAACTGACTGCTATGTAACGTATGTATAATTTAAAAACATATACAAATAAAATTATTATTACAGTAAAACCTCCCTAAAATGAAACGCGATCGTTCCAGATTTTTTTTTCCGTTTTCACAGGTTTTCGTTTTACAAAAGGTCGAGTTTTGGCAAAACTAAGAATAGACTACTGCAATATGCTCACTGTAGGAAGAACACAATGAAGAAATAATTTGAAGTAAAAGTTACTACAGTACACGCAAAGTGAATTTTATTTTCATAATTATTAACTTACATAATTGCAGCCTCTCTCTGCACCCTAGTTTCTTGGCTCTCACACTTCTTTTAAAGTGCATTGTCGCGACCCATTGGTTTTGTAACTGAAGTTGTGTTTGGTAGAAAATAGATTAACTTCACATTAGACAAATCAATCCTTGGATTAAAGGTAGCATTGTCTAAAAACAATATGACCTTACGACCTTGACGTTTCATTGCTCCATTAAAATTATGAAGCCACTCTTCCGTGATAGAACAGGTCATCTAGGCTTTTGTATTAAATCGCACAGTTTTACTTTATTCGCACTGTTATTTAACACTATACTGGCATATTACCACAAAACTCAAAATAAACAAACATTACAATTATTCACAGTTTTATTTTACTCCCACTGTCCTCTATCACTCTACTGGCTTATTAGCACAAAACTGAGAATAAATAAACGAAAATGCAAGAGGGTTGGAAGAAGTAAGGGTACAGGAGGTCAGTAACCTGCCTGGGTTCTTGACAATAAACACAGAATAGTGACATGTTTAGAGAAGCTTCACCCCCAACGCCTGACAAAGAATAGCAAAAGTCTTCCAGATCATTCCATGTAGTCACAAAAAAAAAAAAATATGCTATGCTTCGTACAGTATTATCGCAAAATTAAAAAGGCTTTGATAGAATTTAGCAACAATTACGCTTAAAATTATCCATTTTAGTTAGGTTTTTTTACCTAAATAGTGCCCAAAAATGATTCCGTTATCACGTTACGCAGTTTTCCATTTTAAAGTATTATTTTACATAGGAAATCATTCCGTTCTCAAATTTATTTTTTGTTTGTGCAGGTTTCCTTTTTATAGAGGGTACTTTTAGCAAGGTTTTACTGTATTATTATTCTTAGGCTATTAATGCTATATTTAAGTACATATATGAAAAATTTTAAGTTATAAATTTAATTTTAGATAGTCGTTATTTCTTAACTAATCAGCTACTTTTAGTTATCTTGTTTCTTACTTTTAAATTGGCGACACTGACTCAGTTAACTGGAATGTTCAGACTACTCCTGATGCAAGCAATCCCTTCTCCGATTTTCCCCTCGTACATAAACCACATTGTCCCACACCTGCTGAGACGGTCATTCACAATTCTTCCAAACTCACTAAAAATCTCTCAAGTCAATAGTCAGAGTCTCCTTTGTCATTTCCACGAATTTCATTCAATCTACTCACCCCTTCAAATCAGTGTACATTAGCGGCACGGCAGTGGACGGTCATGCTTATTTCTCATCAGTAGCACTACTGCTTGTGTGGTGTGATTGCAAATAAATTGTAACTAATAAAATAAGCAGTAGGCTAACTAGAGAAGCAAATTAAATTAACAGTAACTAACTATTTTAGTATGATGTACCGAAGTACACATGATATTTCCGTGCAAGAATTCTGCATTACCATATGGAACAGAGAAGTGGAACTTAAACTGAGAAAGATTCCATCCAGCATCGGAAAAGGAATCTGGTGTGGCTTAGTGGCTAAAGCATCAGCACATAGAGCTTCAATCCTGGTGTCGGAGAGAATTTTTCTCTGTTCTGCCCATTCCCCTCCGTAACGAAACATGTTTATTCTGCTCGTATTAAATTATAATACTATTTACTATGCAGCAGCAGCAAACAAATCACAGCTTTTACGTTAAATTTCTTATATATTATTTTAATGTACTGAAGTACATATGAAGTTTCCATGCAGATATTCTGTGTCATCGTTAAATTTCTTGTCAAAGAAAATAACATTATCACAGCTTGTAAATCTAAAACTTTATAAACAACGTCAGGGTACCTAACAAATAAGCGCATTACAGTGAAAATAATTCACGTAACAGAAACGAATACATAAAGTTCATACACGCCAAGATTTTTGAAAATCAGAATACAAAATAATAAATATATCTTATTGCTTCCCCCCCCCCAAAAAAAAATTACACAAAGGTCTTAGGTTTGTTTTTCTTTCCTCTCTCTTTTAATAATAGTGTCAATGGGTGGTGTAATAAACTTTACTACAGCAAGCCTCTCTACAGCTCTTAACCTACACTTGCTCTTTTCGTTCTCGATATTATGCTTCAGGATCGAACTTCAGATTGTTAAACACATTAAATACAAATTGAAATAATATCACTTAGCCTCACGTCCTCACTAAGTACAGTGAGTAAATTCATCCTTTCATCACTAACGATGTCTTTATATTTTTCAACATGGAACACATCACAATGCTGCTTTAAATTATATTTCCTGCACCTGACATGTTTTTACAAATAAGATACTCTCCATCTCCCTACTTCGATTCTTTAAAGAAAGAATAACAATTTCCAGTCATTGTTAAACTCAGTTCCAGGTTTCTGCTTTGTGACATCCATGGAGATACGTAGTACATATTTCACCCCTGATCTGTACAAAACAAACTACCTCGTTTCCCCTTCACCGCTACCTTAGAGAGAGGAGGCAGTCCTGCCCATGAGGGAAGCCAACTGCCAGCCCTGCTATACACCATACTAGCCCATCAGACTCTTCTAGACTTAATTGTAACATCGCAGCTACAGAGAATATTGAAATGTGAGCAGTTATCTATTCCTGACTTATCTGAACATGATTTAATCTTCGCTGAATACTCAGTGCAAAGAAGAACTTATAAAATTTTAATGTATGGAGCCTTAAAAAATATAAATATTACAGAGCTCACAGCTGATGCCATTCAACTTCCCTGGAGTTATATCTGGAACCTACGCAATGTGGATGAAAAAATTGACAATTTCAATTTTTTAGTAGGTACTGCAGCTGTATGATAAACACACACCTACAAAAACAAAATGTCTGATGCGCTCTCATGCCTCATGGCTCACTGAATCAATTTGTGATCACATGAGTAGAAGAGATGAAGCCTTTCGTAAACTCAAACACAATAAAACTGATGAAAACTGGCAAATATACAAGCAATTGAGAAATAAAACTACCTAAATGATGCTAACTCCAAACTCTGACACTCCCTTAGCCTAATCATGCCCTCCACAAATGCACGTGAACTATGGAACAACTTATGATAAGGTTACCAGATGTCCCCATTTCCCAGGGAAAGTCCTCGAATTTCGCTTATTGTCCCCAGAATGTCCTCAAATTTAATAATTTGTCTCCAGATTTTAAGTGTTAATTATAATAATCACAAATGCCAACCATACCTTCAGCAACATAAACACAGACATGGAAATTTTACATTTCTAACTGAAAAACCAGAAATTAAATACACTAGAACAATAAGAAATATACAGGCAGACAAAAACACACCCACATCAAATCTTCAACACACAGCTCAATTTCAAAACACACTTTCTGACGCCACATGACACTACACAAACACACCCCACAGGAAACGCAAATAGAAGGCGCAAAGACCACCCATTTCTGGGGATAGTCCACAGGCTGAAACTAGTCAACAAGGTAACCTAGTTAATTAACACGTGAAATCAATAAACACTTTATATTCCGAGTGATATAGTGTTAAAAGTTGTGTAATCAAGATGTATAATAATTTTATGAAAATGTTGAATATCTCTGTGTCTTTGGTATTAATTCACAGATAAGATATGTCTGGAATGTACATTGGCGAGATGACTTTCAAAGAAAAATTTGAAGAGACATTTCATTATTTTTCTTTCAATGTAGATGTACTTGACCTAGATGAAATAATTTATTTTATGAAATTTCTTGCTTGAAGAAATACGTGACATGTGAGAAAACAGCGAAGTGAAATGAAAAAATGCTACTCTTTGCTCAAAATGGAGTGAAATGTTTAAAATTTTCTCCGAGAGAATGATTTTCTATGTGCAATTCCAGAAGTCAATCAAAGTATTTCCGCATTTTCATTGGAAATCATGTTCAGTGAAAAAATTTTTTTCTTCTATGAAAATGTTTTGGAAATCCAAAATATCCAGAATGAGTTTAGAAACTGTTCGAGCCGTGTTTGCTATCTTAAACAATTTCAATATGGCCTGTTTGGCATTTGCTGCAAAATTTGGATCCAGAGAAGATCTGCTTAAAAAAATCACTCTTCTGAAAATACCTGCATTTTAAGTAGAATGAACAATTTTAATGCGTAAATAGAATGGGTAATTTAATTCTTTAAGGTGCGTAAAACAATAGGCATGTAAGTGAATGGCAAACAGAAATGTTAAAGGTAGTTTTTTCATATATCGGTTTCTGTCCCTGAAAATTGTGAAAAGAATCTGGTAACCTTAACTTACGACAAATGGTAATAGAACAGAAAAAGATTCAACATTCCTCTAGATGTGCTTAATGACCATTTTATATGAAACAACAAGCCAGTGATGATCTTTTAACCACTCCTATTCCAAACCGCGAAAAATTTTATTTCACTATCACTGATCCAGATGTAAAAATAGCACTAGAAAGAATTAAAACTAAAGCATTAATATTACGATGTTAAATTTCACTTTGGATATAATTCTCCCTATCTTGTTTCAAATGTTCAATGCTTCCCTACCCACAACAATGCAAATATGCCCTTGTTCATCCCCTCCCTAAAACCGCCAAACTAACGAGTCCAAATGACTATAGACCAATCAGCATTCTTCCCACACTGTCGAAGGCTTACAAACAGCCGCCTGCTTATCTTGGCACACCTGTCACTTGTGTATCGACACTAATAGCCGAGCTTTCGGCATATTGATTTCCAAACTAAGACAGAGGCATCTCTCTGAGCATGCAGTAGTATGGACCACCAGTAAAGTGTGTATCACGATAACCATTCTTCTTCTTGGCAGGTGTCCCTCAGGGAGTCTATACTGGGGCTACTGCTAATCACTCTATATATTAACGATATTTCTTCAGTTTTAAAGCACTGCCAATATCATCTGCATGCGGAAGAACTTCTAATATACGTACACTCTCATCCCGATACTCTTAATGAATATTTATAGACTCTCAATGACGATCTTCACTCAATCAATCATTGGGCAAGAAAATTTGCGCTAAATCTCAATTCTGTGAAAACCCAAGCCATTTTCTTGGGGCAGCAAAGGTTTCTATCTTCTTATTAATATGAACACCCTTCAGTCTCTCTCTCTCTCTCTCTCTCTCAACAACACAATCATTCCTTTCAGTGATACTGTAAAAAACCGTGGCATCTAGCTTGACTCTAATATGAACTGGGATATGCAAATCAGATATATCTGCAGAAACGTTTCCTCTATCTTCCATTCTCTGAAACATCTGAAAAATTTCCTTCCTACTAAACTCAAAGAAATCCTAGTACAGACCCTTGTGATGCCTCACTTTGACTACTATGACCTGTGACATTTTATATAGTGACATAAATAGTGAACTTTCTTAAAAACTTCAACAGTATACATAATGTCCGTATCCAATTTATTTTCAATATCCACCGATATGATCATATATCCTGGCTCCACTTGCAAGATGGAGTTTAGTACATTCTTTTTGCCTACTATATCGAATTACACACAATTCCACATCCAACTACCTTGCCTCTCGCTTTACTCTTCTATCTTCACATCACAATCGTAATACACTTTCTCAGCACAATCAATACTACATCATCAGACATCTCTGTACTCAATAGCCACAGCCTGCTCCTGGAATTCGCTGCCGCCGGACATCAGGTGTAGTCTTAATCCTCAGTCATTTAAAATTAGGTTATTTAGGAATATTTTTAATGCACAGAATTAGTTCTTTGCAGCTAAAATTTCTTATTATACAGTTATTATTTTGTTGTTTCTATTAACACTAATTTCTAGGTAATTGTCATGTTTCAATGTAACCCACACTGATTATATAAATTGTACTCTTCCTTTAATTTTGTGATTTTATTCATATGTATTCAATCTCTTTTCTTAAGTTAATACTGGTATATCGTCGTTTCTGCAATAACTCCTATGTGCAAAATATAAATTTTTTCAGTAGGAAGAAAAAATACATTTACTCATTCTATGGCAGTGGTACATAGGAGATTGTGAATTCTTACATTTTCGAAAGAAATATAATTACATATTGGAGATTTTATTATTTGCTGTATCACTATTTAAGTTATTTAATAAAGCAAAAATCTGAAAATTGATAAATATGTCACAGAGGAGTTATTGCAGGAACAACGATATGTATTTTCCTGTATGCAATTTCTCCCTGGTTGAGTAGAAGAAGGCCTTAACTCTGCCAGGGAAAATAAAACTATTATTATTATTATTATTATTATTATTATTATTATTATTATTATTATTATTATTATAGTTTTAATTAAATCTGATGCAAACTTGTACACAACTCATCAAATATACCTAAGTATATGTTTTGAAATGCATTATCACTGCTTACAATCCTGCTTCTGGAGACTGATGAAGTTTGATAGGAAGTTCCACATTTTAAATAATTAAATTATAACAGGAATGTTAATTTTCAAACCTTAATTGTAGAATAAAATTACGAGTAACCATGTACTTAATAATAATTTATGAACTAGCTATAAAACTATCTTGAAGGATAACCTAATTTTATAGTTACTTCACACTTAAAACTTGTGCTTTCTACAATAATGAAAGAAATGTTTTACTGCAACTCATTAAAATGCACGAGTATTTTTACAGATTATTTAAATCACAAGCACTCTTTCTATCACTGCAGTTATCAATCAAGTTTACTCACTATCCAAAGGCAACACACTCCAAGCGAACTTCATGACCTGCTACAGGAGCTTCAGGGAAAGCTTTTGGAAAATTATTTGGAAACTTCAACTGCTGATAATTTGCTGCGAGAAAAATTCAAATTCTTACATTAATCAATACAATTATATTGCAGACAATTATAGCTCAAATGTAAGACAGATGTAAAATCCAATTAAAATAATTCATATAAAATTGTTGTTACGGAAGATTTACTCTCTACCATAGACTGGTCTGCATATTTTAAACTTACGATATGGATTTACACGCAAAGGAAAGAAGGGCCCATTGCGACCTTTGTCTGAAACTCTGCTCTGCACATTACAGCTGTAGTTTCCTCGGTCAATATTCTCCAGCGCAGAGAAATAGAGTGCGCCATCGAAAGAAACAAATACACGCTTGTCTTCCTCCACGAAATTAGGGAAATAATCACGAGCCCAGTAGTAATTTACACCTGCAAACCAACATAATGATTAACAAACAGAGCATTGGAGATATTCATGTATTGAAGACCTCCCGGGAAGAAGGATGTAACATCAATATTCTGAAAGATGTGATGTGCACGGGAAAAGTAATTTGAAAGCATTTATTTATAACAAATTATTGCTTTCAAAGGCTGAATAGACTTGTATCCTTGTTTAGTCAAATGGCTACGGTAGTAAATATAGGCCTAATGAAATATGTCTCTGAAATTATTTTTCCTTCTCCTGAAACATGAATTACAGTTTTCTTGGTTACATCCTTATTCCGGGGAGGTCTTCAATTCTTCTGCAACTTTATCCTACACAAGGAAGATATCAAGAATAGAATATTTAGAGCAGCATTCGAGTAAATTACAAGATTCCATCTTCATCATCATCCTAACCCATTCCCTAAACTACACTTACATTTACACTCATCCTAATAACGATATATATCATGCACAGCGTGACCCACCAAAGTGGTATGCAACTTGAAAATGGGTCAGAATCCTGTCATCTATCCGCAATATGCAGAGCCCGAATCACATAAATGAAGTGAAGACGCACGCGCACATACTCTCACTCTCTCTCTCACTTTCTCATTATATGAAATTTAAAGTGAATACCGAAAAATTGGTTTTGGGCATCCATCCTACCACCCACCCTATATAGCAGGGATCGGCAAAAATGTCATCATGATCACTGGCAATAGTGATGTAACAGGGGTAGCACAGTAAACTGTCTTTGCTTCAATCCCTCCCTTACGTCCAACTGCCCTACAACTCCAGTACACAGGCATCTATCAGTGGTGGGTTACCTGATAAGATTTAGATTGCTTCTTTCTCAAAACCTTCAACATCTGTTCAGAAACATGTGTTTAAGGAAGAATGGGAGGAACAGTATTTGTTGTGCATATGCTGACAATGTAGACACCTCTCGTGTCCTAAAATTCTAAAAGGCACTTATAAATCAAACATCTAGCGACATTACGACACGCCATAAGATTATCACGAAATCGTAGGTAAGCATAAACATATCCAACGTAATTGTAAACGGAAATATATATATACAGTAGAAAATAAGTATAAACATAATTTTCTTTTTGTAGAGGTGGATGGGGCGAAGCAATTAAAACACAAAAAAACTAAATTCAAATACAGTTTCGGTATTAAAATATGATGAAACAAGCTATGAGTTAAAGGCAACTCCATGCAAGTTATGTTATGCTTTGGAAATCGCAAAATCATTGAAGTGCTATAATGAAGATCAGTTCATTAAAACACGTCTGAATAAAGTTGCTAACAGTATTTTGTCCTGAATAATCTGATGTTTTCAACAGTATGAAATTATCCACACGAACAATACACAGGAGGATAAGGAATAATGAAACACTAGTTGAATGAGAAATAAAATCAAAGTTGCATGAACAGTGGTCTAATCTCTCGCTTTAGGTGGAAACAAGATATTGATACAGTAGAAATGGTAATGTTCACCGCATAGTTACGAAGGATCTCTCTGTATAAGAATATTTGTTCGATGTAATTGCAGTTAAAGGAAATACAACAGGAGAAGAGTTATTTCAAGCATGAAGAAAATATATATCAGAAATGAATCTGAACATAAAGCAACTTGTATCTGTAGTAACAGAAAGGACTCGAAATATGACTTCAAAAAATGTATACTAGGTGGAGTAACGTGTTACGAGAACTGGAAACAAGTGAGGACATAAAACGTTGCCATTGTATAACACATCAGACTGGCTTAGATTTATTTAAAGTGCTCTACATAGAAAATGTGTGCAGTCCTATCATAGGTCGCCTCCTGCTACCCTACACAGCTGCTATGATCGGCTCTATATTCAATATATTTCGTAACACTTGTTTTCTGAACGAAAACTTGTAATATCTAAACAAAGATCGTCACTAGAACACAAAAATTTACGAGTTGTATTAAGAGTGGCAATATGTGACGTATTTTCATAGGTTGTTGTAGCATAGTTGAAATACAGGTGAATTAAAATAATATCTGTCCATCTATAAATGAAAATTGTGTAGTCTACGTCAGATGCTTGTGCTGAGAGTCTGTCACTGGAATTCGAACAGAGTGCTCTGTACTCCTTCATTGATATTACATCTTATGTATTGCGGCTTGCATTCAGTGATGTCATCGTGAGTACAAATTTGCCAACGGCTGCTGTATAGGAATTTCTCCTCACTATTGGATGGATTTAATTCATACTCAATATGTATGAGACAATTTATCTCGAAACGATGCACATTTGAACTCAAACTACATGATGGTGCTACACTTCAGAAACAGTTACACGATTTTCTTCTTTAATTTTTGAATTGCACTGACAAATAAGATAGTACTAATCAACAACGTTGTGGAAATTTAGCCTTCACAGAATCTGTAAAATTGCCAGCAAATAGAGAGCCAGCACGTCACTGCATTGCTTGTTTCACCTTCATTTTCGTTACTGAGACTATTTTAGAAAAGAATTATCGACATTAGGCTCTGATGTAATGCACAATGTGTCAGACCTTAAGCCAAAGGTTGTATATTGGAGTTTCACCATGGAATTTTTTTAATCTCATTAACTCTCATTTTATTGAACAGATCTCTGAATTCTTTCTTTTCTGAACCACCAAAATGCGTATTCTAGTATTTATCTGTTATGATTTTGGCAAGAGTACACTGTACAGTACTAGCCATTGGTTCATCACAGATCAGGTCAGTTGTACTGAACTCCTATGGAGCTCAATTGAATATTTGTCAGAAATGCGCTGGCCTTTGTTTGCAAAGTTGACGATTGCATGACCTTTTCGTGTTCTGTATTATTATTTTCACGCATTTTTTCTCATTTTATTGCTTAAGTTTTATGAAATTCGTTGTACGTATTTCTAGTGGTTAAATCAGAACAATTAATACATTTCAGAAAAAAAGTACTTGATTTGTTGCAGAAAAATACTGTACTATGAAGGAGGTCGTTCTCTGAATAATTCCTCCAACTTCTTTTCCTGTTA